>NC_139712.1:17092042-17323231 GCF_964188405.1 Protomyctophum parallelum | reverse complement strand
TAGCGAATGTACAGCATGCACGTCAATGGATATGTGTGTGCGTGTATGTGTGTGTGTGTGTGTGTGTGTGTGTGTGTGTGTGTGTGTGTGTGTGTGTGTGTGTGCGTGTGCGTGTGCGTGTGCTTGTGCTTGTGTGTTTTGTAGGGGTGATGTGGGATTATGGGCCCTGCCTGCTCTGGCCACAGCTGTGCGTGGCTGTTGAGAGGGTCTGATGTCATGTATAATAGGGGTCTGCTGGGATGTGGAGGGGGGAGGGGGGGGAGGGGGGTGGAGAAGAGGGGGGAAACCAGATCCCTGTCTACCCTGTGCTGTAACTGACTCTGAACGAAGGGGGGCTGATTTGAAGCCACCTGCCACAGACATACCACAGCTCCTACATAGACACTATACACACACACAGAGAGAGAAGGACTTGGCGTATGTCTGTCTGTGTTTGCCTCTCCGAGAGAGACAGCAGGGGGTGTGTGTCTATCTACGTGCCTGTGAAAAATAACCTTGTGTTCATACTGTGAGCAGGTTTTGTCTGTGTTTATGCATGTGATAAAAACAAATGTGTTTTTGTGTGCAAGAGTGAGACATTTTCACCACACTTAAGCGAACTTTTATTGCACGTGTGTGTTTGTGCGTGTGCGTGCGTGACGTGTGTGTGTGCATCTCACGTGTGTGTGTGTGTGTTTGAAAGGCGAGCGACCACAGAAGGATGCATGTGGGGGTGGGGCCGACAGAAATGGTGACTTAATACCTCTTGATATTTCATGGCTTTGGGAACGTGGAGACACTCCCTTGCTTTATGAGGGGGTGGGGGGGGGGGGGGGCTGGAGCGTTTAGCCGCCCGGAAAGAACAGCTGAATGATGTCATGTCATATACAGTACAGTGTACACACACAGAACCGTGTCTGGTATGTCCCCATGCCACGGAGCCGTGTACTTAAACTACACAGAACCGTGTCTGCATTATGTTGTGCTTAGCTATGTAGCATTGTATAGGTCTGCTATTTTTGAAAATCGAAAGAACGACTGACATAGAAACATAGCTTTTTCAGAAAACTGTCAGGATGTAGAAGACATTTTTTTTAATCTGATCTCAGGTCAGATTGGGTTAAACTTCACAGAACCGTGTCTGCGTGTCCCCGTGTACTTAAACTGCAGCCATTTTCAATTGTCTCGTATATATAGCACGAGAGCTAACACAGGCTATACCACGTGGTGGGAACTATAAGCTAATCGCTAAAGAAGTCATAGCCGTTATTATTATGTCAGCCCTATAGAGAGAGAGAGAGAGAGAGAGTACTTGCAGATTGTGATTGAGACGTCTCTCTGAATGCCTGAGTAGGGGCGGTTGGGAGGAATAGGTGGGGCCGGAGTGTTGTTAGGGTGGGGTGGGGGCCTGATGAGAAGAGCCTGGGTGGATTTCACAGAGGACCGGAGGCGGATGCGGGGGAGGGGGGAGAGGGGGGGGGGAATGAGTGAGAAGAGAGACACTGGGGAACAGATGTCTGTGTTTGGGAGGAGAGAGATGAGAGATTGAATGTGGGTGTTTTCAGAGGGGGGGGAGGGGGGGGGGGGGGTCTTGCTTAGTAAGTTGACCTCACAGGGCAGATGTGTGTGTGTTGTGTGTGTGGTGTGTGTGTGTGTGTAATTACTGCACATTATGTAAAAATACCCGTACCTGTATACAGTATCTGTGCGAGTGCATGATGCCATTTGTATAGGAGAATGTGTGTATTTGTGATTATGTGGGCACACATGCTTGATGTGTGCAAACTGTACATACAGTATATGTGCTCATAAATGGTGCCATCGTGCGTGTGTGAGCGTGTGCGCGTTGTGCAGGAGCAATCCCTGGGCCCAGATCAATGCCTGGCTTCACACTTAATGGCAAGCATCAAGTTCCCCCCTCATTCTTTCTGTTGTAAACCAGCATGCCATGCACGCCAGCCCTTCTCCCCCTCTCTCCTTCTCCTTCTCCTCCTCTCCTTCGTAACAGAAATCTAAATATGGAAACTGTGATTGGGACTTGTTTAGACAACCTGCAATGGTTTATCCCGCGGAGCTGAGCCTTTTCCAGCACGGCTCTCACAGATCAAAGCTCAGGAAATGTGAATCATACAGCATTTCTTATACGGCAACAAACGGTGGCTTCACGGCACGCACGCTCCCTTTGGATGACGCGTGCGCACGGCACGCACACATCGCGCACGCACAAATAACACGCAATGTTGAATAAAAGAAAAGGGGAAGAGCCTGACTATGAGCAGAAAATGCGTCTGTCTGAACTTAGGTATGCAGACTTTATCTTACTCCATCACACGGGGAGGGGGGGGGGGGGGGGGGGGGGGTGGGGGAGAATGACACCGGTCTATCCGTCACCTCTACACTCAGCTCCCCATTTCACCACCTACAGTATTAACCATCTTTCTCTCCTCTCTCTCCCTCCCTCTCTCATACTTCCTCTCTGACCTGACCGCCCCTCCCTCCCCTCCCTCCCTCCTCCTCCATCTTCCCTTCTCCCCTCCATCTTCCCTCCCTCTCCTCCATCTTCCCTCCCTCTCTCCATCTTCCCTCCCTCTCTCCATCTTCCCTCCCTCTCTCCATCTTCCCTCCCTCCCTCCCTACCCGTCGTCTCCTCCTCCCTCCTCCATAAAGATCAGCCTCACGGCTCTCGGGGGAATGGCATCTATCACAAGGGTATTGCCTCTCCGGCTCAGCGATAACTGATCCACCGTCTAAAGAGCGGAGGGGGGACAGCATCATTCTCCCTGCCTGCCATCTCTCCTTACTCTCCCACGGGAGCAGCGCTGGTGAAATACTGACCCCCCCACCCCCCCCCCCCCCCCCCCCCCCCCCCCCCCCCCCCCCCCCCCCCCACACACACCACACACACACACACACACACACACACACACACACAGATAGACACACACACACACACACACACACACAGATAGACAGACACACACACACACACGATCAGTAAAAATGGCACCGTTGCTTTTCCCCTCCGCTCCTTTTGTTCTGTTTAACCACTTAAACCTATACTGTATATACTGTACTTAGCTGACCGGGGTCCCCCACGGTGGTTTTTTCCCCCTCTATACACTAAAACTCCTCATCGGTAAATAGCTGAGCGTGTAGATCATCTATATTCGCGCAGAAATAAGACTAGAAATAGGATAAGGAACCATAAAAACCATTGCTAGGATGCACCCGGGACGTATCCTCAGTGATGTATCCCAAGGTCATCAGGGTTCCATACCCCTCCACTCGGGTGACCCAGCCGGGTGTTCAAGTCCAGACTTACGTCCCAGTAGCTACCCTCGATCAGTTGGGGAAAAACCAGAGACACACCAATCCGCTGCTCCAGAACTACTCAGCCCGGTACTGGGCTGGCCATCCGCGCATGGAGGGACTATAGGCACTCTGGGTTGACTCCTGGCCAGCCACCTCCTACGCCTCACCAGGTGCGCCCAGGACTTAGAGTATACGAATAGAGACGGCACTTCGAGTTCTCCTCCCATCCACTTGCATTAAGTTGCTCTAAAGCGCATGAGGCGATTTCACTCCTCCTTCCTGGTAGGAAACAGAGTGCATTCTGGGATGGATTGGGCCCAAACACATGAACGCGCTGCCGTTGACTATCAATGCACGCGTTCACGTGCGTTCACGTATGAAACAGCGTTCACGTGTCATGGAAATGGGATGCGAAATAGGAATTAGTAACTGAAAGATGTTGTCAAATAATTGTAGTGGAGTAAAAGTACAATCATTGCCTCTGAGATGTAATGGAGCAGAACAGAAGTGAAAGTAGTGGAAGTTGTAAATACTTAAGTAAAGTACAAATACCTCAAAATAGTTAGTTACTTTCCACCACTGGTACTGGCTTCAGCCAGTCGAGCCATTTCACGTCGATGTACAGTATAGGCATCTTTTCCTGGGTTTCTCAAACCTCACTTGCTGTACTGTACGTGCTGTACTGGACAGTACCTCTCCCGCTGGTCCTTCATATTGCCTTGTATCTCCTTTGCTCTTGTACTGTAGGCTACTTGTGTGGCCCCATGCAGGTACAGTAGATAATAACCCCAGTACTGGATCACACTCTCTCATCTCGTGGCCACTGGCTGTCTGGCTCTGTGGACTGTGTTTGATCCACTTTTCGGTTAACATCCTCCCACAACAGTCCCTTTCACCCAGATGAGAGAGAATTAAGCAGTAAAATCAAATAACAATAACAAAACGTTGCATCGGTTCACGTTTGAATTATTGATTGAGGGGAGTGGCCGCCGGTCACTATGCTGGCTGGGCTTTAGATATCTAAGAATGTCAACGGACGCTGTGTTGTTGTTGTGCACGCTGCTATACAATAGTATTAACACCTTGAATCCCTCCACTTGACGTCTCCTCTCCCCATCATCTGTGGTCCCCTCGTTCCTGAACGGACAGTGAAGGGGTCCTCTGACTCACATGGTTTCTGCTGCGGCGATGTCATGCCCTCGCTGAGGCGCTCCGATAAGCACGTCTCAGTCGGTGTCATACCTTGATGGCATCACTCGGGGCTGACACACACACACACACAACACACAACCGCGAGTTGATGTCAGCGCGCGGTGACATCATTTGCACCGGGGACGTCTTCCAGCACGTGATGTCACCGCGGTGCGGGAAAGACTTGAGTGCAGTCAGGAGTCAGGAACTCTTCAGGGACGGAAACATGACTAACTGTCTCGCTTGTCATTTCTATCCGTTACTAGTGCAGGCATTTTGTGGCAAAAAAAGGGGCTGAACCTAAAACAAATTTCAGCAGAAATTCAAACTTTTTTTGGTTTCAGAAATATGTTAGTAATAACAAATCAAAAGTCCAAAGAAATCCCAGTGTTGGAACATATTGAAAAATGCAAAAATAGGTGACTGTACCATTAACAACCTATATAAGACAAAATGTCCACATTTCATTCTGCTTTAAGTAGCATGAGACATGTCAAACAAGTGGTTTTGACGATTCTGAATCCATTGCAATCATTTGTTTTGCACAAAAAAACACTCATTGGGCTAAAAACCACTTACCAAAATGTGATGACCTCATCACATTTGTGATAACGACTACAGTATATGGCCGTTTTTAGCCCAAGGACTGTTGTTCGTGCAAAACTAATGCTTATACGGCTGCATGCGGTTGTTGTAGTCACTGCAGCAGAGCATGCATGTAATCACGTCGCACCTCACTATCAAGACCTCTCTGTGTTCCCTCACCTCCGACCGTATCGCGTTTCACTTTAAATAACTCGGCGCACGGATCGTTTCATGGCCACTTGAACTTACAAGACGGCGTGCACGATGCGGGCTCTGGTTGTGTGTGTGTGTGGTTGTGTGTGCGTGGTTGTGTGTGTGTCGCTGCTGCTGGAGTCAAACAGGTTGGCCTCTAACGAGCTCAGCCTGGCTTTGTGTCCTCATGACTGAAGGCCTTATATGGCCGAGCTCCGTGGAGCCTTGACCCCTTAGACAGGTGTGAGGACCCCTCCTCTTTGTCCACATACATCCACAGGCAGGAATACACACACGTGTGGCGTGCACACACACACACACACACACACACACACACACACACACACACACACACACACACACACACACACACACACACACACACACACACGCACGCACGCATGCACGCACACACACACACACACACACAGGTTCTCAGGTTCCAATGAAATGAGAGACAGGCAAGAGATCTATCAACAACAAAAAATCACAAGGTATACTTGACTCCTGTGTTTGCGTGCGTGCGTGCGTCCGTCCGTCCGTTAATATGCATGCGTGTGTTTAAAACTGCACACATGCATTATGCACACGTGCGTGTTTGTGTGAAACCATGTGTGCACCACCACTGCAGCGGTCTATACCCAGGAACTCATGTTATGCCTCATTTGCTTCACGGCAAAGGGGCTGATTAAATATTTAAAGTACTTTCCCTGGCATCAGGTGTAACTCACTCCTGTAATCTCAGACAGCGGTAATTATAGTCACGTTAACCATGTGAAAGAGACTCTGGCCTTTGTTGTTTACACCTACAGTGCTACACTACAATACCTCTGTTCTTACACCTACACTACAAGACCTCTGTTCTTACACCCCACTACAAGACCTCTGTTCTTACACCTACACTACAAGACCTCTGTTCTTACACCTACACTACAATACCTCTGTTCTTACACCTCCACTACAAGACCTCTGTTCTTACACCTACACTACAAGACCTCTGTTCTTACACCTACACTACAAGACCTCTGTTCTTACACCTCCACTACAAGACCTCTGTTCTTACACCTACACTACAAGACCTCTGTTCTTACACCTACACTACAAGACCTCTGTTCTTACACCTACACTACAAGACCTCTGTTCTTACACCTCCACTACAAGACCTCTGTTCTTACACCTCCACTACAATACCTCTGTTCTTACACCTACACTACAATACCTCTGTTCTTACACCTACAGTGTTACACTACAAGACCTCTGTTCTTACACCTACAGTGTTACACTACAAGACCTCTGTTCTTACACCTCCACTACAAGACCTCTGTTCTTACACCTACACTACAAGACCTCTGTTCTTACACCTACACTACAAGACCTCTGTTCTTACACCTACACTACAATACCTCTGTTCTTACACCTACAGTGTTACACTACAAGACCTCTGTTCTTACACCTACAGTGTTACACTACAAGACCTCTGTTCTTACACCTACACTACAAGACCTCTGTTCTTACACCTCCATCTGCACAAGCAAGGAGCAATCGTTCTGACGGCGTTATTGCACGAAAAACTGTCCTGCTATGGAGTGTCGGAACCAATCAAATGACCAATAAATAGTAGCGCGTAGATCTCAACCAATAAAAGTGTTCGGGGCCGTGAAACCTCGCTCAAATAGGGTACAAGCAGATATGGGCGTCAAGGAGTGGCAAAAAGCCACTCGCTGCAGGAGTCTCTTCCTGGATTTTAAACAGCTGTTGAATGGAAATGAAGCTCCACCCACGTGAAATGGTGCAAAATGCCGCGTCGGCCAGAAAACCGGAAACGCTTGCCCCCGCAGCAAGTGGAAGCCGCGCGCAAGCTTCATTTTCCATCCACTAGCTGTCTGAAAACCAAGGAAGCTCTGAGAAGGAAGTGAAGTGGTCACGTGACTGGGCTGCGCCATGACACTTTCATGGACACTTTCATGGGAGACAAACTACCCGGAAATTTGGCAGAATGCACTGGAGTCAATGAGAGCTCAGTGACCAGCTCATGAACAAACATTATTTATGAACAATTGAGACCTTTTGTAAAGTAATCACTTCTGGAAAATAACAGAAGGCATGTAACACATTATTGTCTGCTGTGTTGTTATTCGATGTGTACACTGTGTAATTGTTATAGAGGTATGGTATCTAAAGAGCACAAAGTACCTTTCTGAACACACCAATAATCGTGAGACTTCCCACCGTTCCCTGTCTGGCAGCCAAATCTCGTGATACTTCGGAGGCAGAAACGATACCTGCTGCTGTTTAGATCCTCAGATAAAGTTATATACTGTGCACTCTGCACATCGAAAAGTAAGTCATTAGAAAACAACCTGTGATATGTCTTCTGTTATTTTCCAGAAGTTACTTTACAAAAGGTCTCAATTGTTCATAAATAATGTTTGTTATGAGCTGGTCCAGCCGGCTCCATTCACTGCCATGTATTCATTGCACTTCCGGTGTGAGTTTGGCTCCCATGAAATTGTCCATGAAAGTGTCATGGCGCAGCCCAGTCACGTGACCACTTCCCTTCCTTCTCAGAGCTTCCTTGCTGAAAACCAGGAAGAGACTAGAGTCCTGCCGCGAGCAGTATTTGGCATCTTCGTGATGCCCATATAGAGACAGCGAGCGAATATAGGAGGGGTTGAATGGCGTCGCTGCACGGCACGTTGTCGCTTGCGGTACGTCAGGACAGTCTCACTGATAATGATGTATTCTAATGAGATTGAATCGTTCGCTCGCTCGCATTGCTGGCAGTGGCGGATGAGGTGTTAAAGTACGTACTGTACACCCGTCATCATCTGGTCCTCTTCCCTGGACTAGGCATACTGATATTCTGTATGTTATTGTATGGAAAATATTGCATGGCTTTGTGTCCTCACGACTGAAGGCCTTATATGGCTGATCTCCATGGAGCCTTGACCCTAGTGGTTTGGTTTAAAAGAGAATCAATTCAGCAACGCATCGCGATTCGAGCCGTGCACGATTCTGCATTGATGTAGCAACATGACATAATCGATTATAGCCTGCTGTACCATTCATATATTTTATTTGAGAATTGTAATGATGATTAAAGTTTCTTTATTAGGAAAAAGACCCCTTGAGATACCATCTCGTTTTCGAGGGGCTCCCAACACAGATACATGTCACAACATTATTGTACATGTAAACAGTAAAACAAAACAAATTACATTTGTTTTGGACAGGACAAAACATTAAACATTGAAACCTTGAAAACCTTACAACCTCATTACGGCTTTGAATCCAATAATATAATTGAAGATTATGAAGATTCTATGTCCTATACAGTGAGTGCAAAAGCTAAAATAAAATAATGATAATAGTAATACAAATTAAATAATGAAATAAAGGAATAAACATGGTGATATAATGGCATATTTACCGAAAGCAAGAACATAAGACTTTGAAGTAGGAAGACAGTGCACTTTTGAAAACTGGGAATGATGAGATGGATCTAATGTTATTTGGTAAAGTATTCCAGTCTGTAGGGGCTTTAAAGGAAAAGGCATATTTACCAAATTCAATACTAACCAAAGGAACATTAAAGTAAACCTGAGTGGAGTGTCTGGTACGTTGTGTTTAAGGGATAGAAGTTAAATAATGTTTGAGGTAAATAGGATAATTGAAATAAATACATTTAAAAACCAGTTGAAGCCAGTGCATGTGTCTTCTTATTATGTAAAGGTGTCCATTGAAGTCTGTCATACATTATGCAATGGTGTGTGAGAAAAGGACAGCCAAGGACAAATCGACAGAGTCTATTGTATGCAGTGTTAAGCGGCACAACATCTGATTTTGAGGCATTTTGATAAACCACATCACAATAGTCAAATAGTGGAAGTACTAATTGCAAAGGCAGTTTCTTACGTACACTGAGTGAAAAGCAGTTTCTGGATCTATATAAAGCATTTTTTCCGAAGTTAACCTTTTTTAACACATGGTTAATGTGAGATTTGAAAGCAAGTTCTGGGTCCAACCATACGCCTAGATATTTAATGTTGTCAGCTTTTTGCAAAGCCGTGCCATCATTACTGGTTATAATAGGGAATCTGTTATGGATTTGAGTTTAGGACTAGTACCAAAGATCATAATAAAATACTTAAACTTATTGAGCAGTAAGTAAAGTAAGAGCCAATTTTGTAATATGTTATAGTCGTATTGAAGAGAAGTTTGGATTTGTGCTAAATCAGAGTTAGATGTGTAGATGACCGTATCATCGGCATAAAGCTGGGAGCAACAATGTCTAAAAATTGATGGCAGATTGTTCACATAAATAGAAAAAAGAAGGGGTCCTAAAGTTGACCCCTGGGAGGTATGAGTTGAACCACAGAATTGCATTTTGAGAAAGGCCAATCGCATGTAACAATAAACAAAATCAAAACTTCTTGCAAACTGTGGTCTCGGAACAGCTCTTCCTTTCCATTCACGTCAACACTTAGCCCTACAAGCAGAACCCAATGCTACTGAAGTTTCTGACATTTTTTAGACCCAGAGCATTGGGTCCTATTCCACCTCCACCCTGCCACCGGGTACGCACACATATATAAACGTAAACAACTTCGGATAAGTCCTTCTGCGCTCTTTCAGGGAGAGACAGCGAAATGCCTTCACGGCGTACGACGTACGTCCCGACGTATATTTTTCCGTCGCAACGTATATTCGAGTACGTCCTGGCGTAAATATCAATTCGTCCCGGCAGAACGGACTCGTCGCGGCTATATCTACCCGTTTGCGACCTAGTAGTTTGACTATTCTTTTACGTCGCGACAGAACGGGACACGTCACGGCTATATCTACCCTTCTCGACGTAAAAGGTAATTCGTTGTGGCGTGTGTGGACTCGTCGCAACAGAACGGAACTCGTCGCGGCTATATCTACCCGTTTGCGACGTAATAGTTTGACTTTGTTATATGCCCCGGTGCGCGGTGCCCTGCGCGGTGCCCTGCGCTGCCCTAACGCCCACCGCGTGCACCTTGCCGGTCCGCCCTGCGCCTGTGGCCTGGCACGTGTGCACGTGTGCCAGGCCACCGCGTGCACCTTGCCGGTCCGTGGAGCCCTTCGCGCCGTCCCCAGGCGACCCTGCGTTCCAGAGCTGTCACCCATGCCCACCGAAAATAGCAGATCTACCAGCTCCTCTCCTACATACGGGATGGCCCGACCCGCGTCTGGTGGACCCCTGGGGGGGTGTGTGTGTGAGCGTCTGAGCTCCTATCTGTGTGCCTCCCCCCCCCCCCCCCACCCCATGTGGACCCCTTGCAGGGGGGGGGGGGTCGGGGGGTCCCCCTATGCACTTTGTGTAGATGCTGCGTATCGCCTCATACTGAAAGAATTACTATTTTACGCACAGCGCAAGGCAATATGTGATTACGATCGTCCTTCTGGGGGGGGGGGGGGGGGGGGGGGCTGGCCTACACAATAGATAACCTACCCTGGCCAACACAAATAGATAACCTACAAGGACATATGAATTTAATTTATATACACGGCTATATTAATTTAGCCGATCATCAAAGCTCACCGCGCTCGTATAGCGCATTGACTGTCTGTCTGTCTGTCTGTCTGTCTGTCTGTCTGTCTGTCTGTCTGTCTGTCTGTCTGTCTGTCTGTCTGTCTGTCTGTCTGTCTGTCTGTGTCTCAATGACTTGCCTTAGCGGATAATATAGACTACAAGTACTTTATTAAAGTAAAGTAAAAGAGTGAGTTCTCATTGCGTTCTCTGCGTCGTAGCGCATGCAGATAGGCAGATAGGGGGGGGGGGCAGTTCTATAGGCAAGGCAGAAGGTTCCTATAACGACAGTGGTGCGTGCCCACCTTAGAGTAGCCTATATATTTTAAGGCACCCGCCCCGCAACTTATTATTTATTGGCTTATTATTTTGCCACCAGCGGAGTTGACGGTTGACGCCGTTGTCTAGTATAGACTATAGGCCTGTGCCAGGATGATTTTAAATAAATATGTCTCTGTCTCTGCGTCTCTAGAGCTATAACATATATAACTGTAGCACACATCATGTGTGACACATGTGCACACACACACACACACACACACACACACACACACACACACACACACACACACACACACACACACACACACACACACCGAGTACTAAGTATAAGTAGCATATAGGGTACGGCTCTAAAAACATTAAATACTGCGGGAGCATTACACTAAACAAAGTTGGATTTGTACATTGCAGAAACGTAACATAACGTAAGTGTTCTTATTATTGTCCGTCTGGGTTTTATAATGCAGTGTGAGGTCCGCTCCGCGATAGCCGATCTGCAAGCTCACAACGCGTTGCGCTGATTGGACAGTGCGCTGATTGACAGTGCACGTGCAGCAGCTACTGTATAAAATTATATTTAAGTAGGCTACTTTTTTGTGTGACGTCTGTGTGTTATTGACTTCTTGTTCCTTAATGTGCAGGTTTATCAGAGCGATATAGTGCAGCTGTGAGTGAGTAGGCCTATAGCTGCTGCTGCTGCGTCCGTGCACCAATAGAGCGACCGCGGCAGCGGCACGTATGCTTGAAATATTAAATAAAAATATGTTGGGCTTCCGGGCGTCCGTTTCTGGACTGTACCAACGGGCTTAGGGCCGGACGGTCCCTTAACTCCACGGGCCCCTATATTTTAGGCCCGTGCAGGGCTCTAGTGTGTGTGTGTGTGTGTGTGTGTGTGTGTGTGTGTGTGTGTGTGGTGTGTGTGTGTGTGTGTGTGTGTGTGTGTGTGTGTGTGTGTGTGTGTGTGTGTGTGTGTGTGTGTGTGTGTGTGTGTGTGTGTGTGTGTGTGTGTGTGTGTGTGTGTGTGTGTGTGTGTGTGTTAAATGTGGTCATTTAAATGTAGGCCTATTATATACACGCACCATACAAGCACCTATATTATATAATGTGTTATACAAATGGGCAATCAACATATAGCAGCACCCCCCACCAGCAGATGTATATAAACATGGAATTGCGCTATGATATTAAAATGGACTGAGCTGTGATTGTGCCGTACTGCGCCGGCCGGTGGCCACTGGCCTATTCTGCCAGTATAAATGCATTATCATGCCTGTTGGTGAAATATAACATCTAAAATGGTTCAGTAATAATTAGCATAAGTTATTATTAACGAAAAACATCTAATACTATTTTAAATTGGTCTAATAAAGTTAGTAACTAATCAGAAGCAGCAACCATTTTGTTTCAAACAACTATAGACCAATAAAATAGTAGGCTAGTATTTATGTTTTTCGTTAATAATAATACATGCTAATTATTATTGAACGGTATAAGTACGCTGGTATGTACGCTAAGGTACACTATAAGCTTGTAGATCTGTTTATTTTAGTCAGAATCTCGTGTGTGTATGTGTGTGTGTGTGTGTGTGTGTGTGTGTGTGTGTGTGTGTGTGTGTGTGTGTGTGTGTGTGTGTGTGCGCGCGCACACACATCACATGTGCACACATGTGTGCTATATGTTATAGCTCTAGAGACGCAGAGACAGACATATTTATTTAAAATCATCCTGTCTCGCACGGCATATAGAGCCAATGAACGGAGCATACACCCCCCCCCCCCCCCCCCACCCCCCCCCCCCCCCCTCTCTCTCTCTCTCTCTCTCTCAGCACACGCTGTGCTGTGATATCAATCAGACGCAAATGATCATTGAGTAACGTTAGCTCTGACTCGCACATTATGTGAGATCACATAAAAGGCCTTTAATATAGCCACAGATCATATAGGAATAGGCTTGGGCACTACCCTACCATCTCTCTATAGTGGGGCACCGACGATCTGCAAGCTCACAACGCGCTGCATGTGGACGCAACACTTGGAGCTTGTAGATGCGCACCACAGATCATACAGGGCGTGTGTTCCAGCTAACCCTATAGCATAACACACACACAAGCAACAGTATAGACATCTATTCATCATTATTTATTTCAAATCAAAATACAATGTAATGCTGCACCACTGTCATGAAGTTCGCACGCACACGCACACGCGACACACACACACACACACACACACACACACACACACACACACACACACACACACACACACACACACACACACACACACACACACACACACACACACACACGTTTGCTTTCATTCGCTGTATGATACATTAGGCGATATAGACCCGCTGCGGCCCAGCGATAATCAACCGCTGTCCGCTGCGATGCGTGAGCTTGTAGATCAGATGCCGACAGACAGACAGACAGACAGACAGACAGACAGACAGACAGACAGACAGACAGACAGACAGACAGACAGACAGACAGACAGACAGACAGACAGACAGACAGACAGACAGACAGACAGACAGACAGACAGACAGACAGACAGACAGACAGACAGACATGAAATGAAATGAAATGGTTCAATAATAACACACACGAGATTCTGACAGAATGCGGCGGCATGCTTAAAATAAACAGATCTACAAGCTTATAGTGTACCATAGCGTATACATACCAGCGTACTTACCGTTCAATAATAATTAGCATGCATTATTATTAACGAAAAACATAAATACTAGCCTACTATTTTATTGGTCTAGTTCAATTGATTGAAACAAAAGTCATGGAATTCAATTGCCTACATTCAGTATAGGCCTGGTTTTGATATAATGATGCAGGGAGATTTTCTGAGCCAGTCCGTGCCATGTCATTTTTTCAGATTAATATTTAAATCTTTAGTTGGAAGAATGCAATAGCATATCATAAGTGTTGACCATAATGGGACGGTTGGAACCAAATGAACCCCCGACGGCCGGCGCTATTCAGCTATAAGGCCTATAAACGATATGGCCATACAAATATGGTTATGTGGTGGTCTGTGACATGTCTGCGTGCGTGCGTGCGTGAAAGAAAGACAGAATACGACGCAATGACATGTCAAATTGTCAATTGTAGATCAGCTGCTTGTTATTTAAGTAGGCTAATATGAAGGCAGCGTCTCCGCAAACGTGGACACCCGTGGCCCCCCTTGATCCCCAAGGGTCCACGGTGACCCGTACCGCCCGGGGGTCCCCGGACCCGTTTGGGCGGCCCGTCAGGTGGTTTTCGAGCTTGTGGATTTGTATTTTTAATATTGCTTGTCAAACGTTTAAGGCATATAGCCTATTTAA
Source organism: Protomyctophum parallelum (assembly GCF_964188405.1). NCBI lineage: Eukaryota > Metazoa > Chordata > Actinopteri > Myctophiformes > Myctophidae > Protomyctophum > Protomyctophum parallelum. The sequence continues at coordinate 17,308,797 of NC_139712.1, read as the reverse complement.
TCTGATTGGTATAGCTCTGCATGGTTGCTGCTTCTGATAGCCTACTAACTTTACGCACGCATGCGACACACACACACACACACACACACACACACACACACACACACACACACACACACACACACACACACACACACACACACACACACACACACACACACACACACACACTAGAGCCCTGCACGGGCCTAAAATATAGGGGCCCGTGGAGTTAAGGGACCGTCCGGCCTAAGCCCGTTGGTACAGTCCAGAAACGGACGCCCGGAAGCCAACATATTTTTATTTAATATTTCAAGCATACGTGCCGCTGCCGCGGTCGCTCTATTGGTGCACGGACGCAGCAGCAGCAGCTATAGGCCTACTCACTCACAGCTGCACTATATCGCTCTGATAAACCTGCACATTAAGGAACAAGAAGTCAATAACACACAGACGTCACACAAAAAAGTAGCCTACTTAAATATAATTTTATACAGTAGCTGCTGCACGTGCACTGTCAATCAGCGCAACGCGTTGTGAGCTTGCAGATCGGCTATCGCGGAGCGGACTCACACTGCATTATAAAACCCAGACGGACAATAATAAGAACACTTACGTTATGTTACGTTTCTGCAATGTACAAATCCAACTTTGTTTAGTGTAATGCTCCCGCAGTATTTAATGTTTTTAGAGCCGTACCCTATATGCTACTTATACTTAGTACTCGGTGTGTGTGTGTGTGTGTGTGTGTGTGTGTGTGTGTGTGTGTGTGTGTGTGTGTGTGTGTGTGTGTGTGTGTGTGTGTGTGCACATGTGTCACACATGATGTGTGCTACAGTATATGTTATAGCTCTAGAGACGCAGAGACAGAGACATATTTATTTAAAATCATCCTGGCACAGGCCTATAGTCTATACTAGACAACGGCGTCAACCGTCAACTCCGCTGGTGGCAAAATAATAAGCCAATAATAATAAGTTGCGGGGCGGGTGCCTTAAAATATATAGGCTACTCTAAGGTGGGCACGCACCCACTGTCGTTATAGGAACCTTCTGCCCTTGCCTATAGAACTGCCCCCCCCCCTATCTGCCTATCTGCATGCGCTACGACGCAGAGAACGCAATGAGAACTCACTCTTTTACTTTACTTTAATAAAGTACTTGTAGTCTATATTATCCGCCTAAGGCAAGTCATTGAGACACAGACAGACAGACAGACAGACAGACAGACAGACAGACAGACAGACAGACAGACAGACAGTCAATGCGCTATACGAGCGCGGTGAGCTTTGATGATCGGCTAAATTAATATAGCCGTGTATATAAATTAAATTCATATGTCCTTGTAGGTTATCTATTGTGTTGGCCAGGGTAGGTTATCTATTGTGTAGGCCAGCCCCCCCCCCCCCCCCCCCCAGAAGGACGATCGTAATCACATATTGCCTTGCGCTGTGCGTAAAATAGTAATTTTTTCAGTATGAGGCGATACGCAGCATCTACACAAAGTGCATAGGGGGACCCCCCGACCCCCCCCCCTGCAAGGGTCCACATGGGGTGGGGGGGGGGGGGAGGCACACAGATAGGAGCTCAGACGCTCACACACACACCCCCCCAGGGGTCCACAGACGCGGGTCGGGCCATCCCGTATGTAGGAGAGGAGCTGGTAGATCTGCTATTTTCGGTGGGCATGGGTGACAGCTCTGGAACGCAGGGTCGCCTGGGGACGGCGAAGGGCTCCACGGACCGGCAAGGTGCACGCGGTGGCCTGGCACACGTGCACACGTGCCAGGCCACAGGGCGCAGGCGGACCGGCAAGGTGCACGCGGTGGGCGTAGGGCAGCGCAGGGCACCGCGCAGGGCACCGCGCACCGGGCATATAACAAAGTCAAACTATTACGTCGCAAACGGGTAGATATAGCCGCGACGAGTTCCGTTCTGTTGCGACGAGTCCACACACGCCACAACGAATTACCTTTTACGTCGAGAAGGGTAGATATAGCCGTGACGTGTCCCGTTCTGTCGCGACGTAAAAGAATAGTCAAACTACTAGGTCGCAAACGGGTAGATATAGCCGCGACGAGTCCGTTCTGCCGGGACGAATTGATATTTACGCCAGGACGTACTCGAATATACGTTGCGACGGAAAAATATACGTCGGGACGTACGTCGTACGCCGTGAAGGCATTGCATTTCGCTCCACCTGCTTTCAGGACTTTTTTTTCGTGTGAGGGCTTCTGAATGTGTGAACTTTAAGTACCTATAAATACCGCTGCGAATATCTCCTGTGGCGCGGAAGCCGTTAAGTATTTTTAATCTTTGTTTGACCGATTTGGTCGCTTTGATTCTTCTCTTCCTTCCTTGTTTATTGACAGCTCTTTCTGGGATCCTTAGGAAACGTAGGTTCAAGGACCTGCTCCTATTTTCAAGGTCATCGATCTTCGACATCAGGTAGACATTGTGTTTTTCAAGTTGTATCACCCGAGTGGTGAGATCAGTAATATTGTCTTCATTAGCTCCAACACGCTGCTCCATATGTTGCACATGGTCTCCTAGTGTGGATAAGGAGTTCTGGATGCCCTGCAAAGTGCGAATAATGGGTTCCACTTTGGCATCAAAGTGAGCAATCATCTCAGCTTTCATCTGTTGGCAATGGCATGAGATAGGGCATTCACTGTGGCCTCATCCATTGTATGATGAGTTGGTTTGATGTTTAGAGATACTATGAAACAGAAAGTCTTTTTTCCAAGCAAGTTGATCAACCTTTAGTAGTTTTTAGAGCCACAAGTCTTCTCTGTAGATGCAGTGTTTTAGGAAGTTGTAGACAAGTATAGTTTTCCAAATGAAAGAACAAACAGACAGGAGCTCAGACTCAGCTTACTCACTCAGCGGCCATCTTGAATTTTGTGCCTCCTGTCCTGTTGTTGTAATGGAGTTGAATCGCGAGAGCAGTGCCAATGCACACCTCTAGTGTACGGTACGTGAGACAGGTGTGAGGACCCCTCCTCTTTGTCCACACATACTACACACTATTCTATATTTTATTTTATGGAAATACATTCACATGCACACACACACTATTCTACTATTCACTATTCTATACTATTCTACTATTTTCATCTTGCAGCTTCTTTAAAAGTAAATTCTAATTCAAGGAATTTATTCGATTTGTTTCATTAATGAAATTATTTTGAAAGCTGTTTGCATGGAACGTGGAATTGCAAAATACATACAATTATAACTTTGTTTTATTTAACCAATGTTAAAAAAAGGTTTTGAAATAGCTGATCTACATTTTTATTTTATTATTATTTATTTATTTAAATGACTGCCACGATGGGGACATACCAGGTTAAAAGAGGTTACATCGGACTGCATAATGCATGATACTGGCCAAACCGATATATATCGTTCTGGCTCTAATTCAAAGGAACGCATAAAATCAAGTATATGAGGACAGAAGAAGTGCCTCTGGGAGGAGAACAATAGATGGCACTGTTATGCACAAATGTCTAAAGCTGTAAGCCTTTCTTGACAGAAGATTGGAGGATTGCAGTGAATTTTACAGTGGGCGGTTGGTTGAACATCAAATGCACACACAATGACAAGAACACAGTGCAGGGGATGTGTGCGTGTGCGTGCCTACATGTCTGTTTTAGGAGAGGAGCAAATTGGGACATTAACCCATTTTGACCTGGGAACGATTCTACAAAATGTCTTCTAAATCCTGACAGTTTTCTGAAATCAGTGGTTCTCAAACATTTTCATGTTCAAGGACCCCCAGAATTATGTTGTTCCAGGGACCCTCCAGAAGCAAAGATTTGAGTTAAAAATCACACCTGTGTGAACTGAGTGGTGCAACAGCCCCTCTCTCCCCCCTCCTCTCTCTCTCTCTCTCTCTCTCTCTCTCTCATTAGCAGTCTCATTAACAGTACAGCACTATCTCTCTCTCTGTTTCTGTACAACAGCGCCCTACTGGTACTAATAGTCATACTCATGCTCATTAACGGACGACACATAGGCGGACACGGACATTGCTGTTCCTTGGAGTGGTTGCACCACTCAAAAACTTTGGCTCTGAAAGAATATATATATTCAAAGATCTGCGCCACATTTCCACGATTTTTCAAAAATAGCAGATCTACAAGCTCGTGAGCTTGTAGATCTGCTATTTTCAATGGCTAAAATATAACGATGCTTAAAACACCAAAGGGGGTTCCCGCCCGGAATGGGTTAATCCATTTAAGGTGGTGCCACGCGTCCTCCCAAGAGAAACCTTTGAATGTGAGATGAATAATAACAAGAAGAAAGAGAGACACTTGAGCACCACCTTAATCCTCCACCTTCTCAGTTCTTTTAGCTAATCTGGCACCATTACACCGTTTTATTACCTGAATGCCCCTCTGGATTTCACCACTGTGTGTAAAAAACAAATTATAATAATCTTACTGTAAATTCACAAGTGACAAAATGCACGTCTTATAGTCTTACTGTATATTAACCCATTTTGGACGAGGTCGATGAAAATAAAGGCTTCTAGCTTCTAGGCTCCTAACATTTTTCTGAAAACCCATGTTTCTTTGTCAGTGGTGCTCAACCTTTTTCATGTCAAGGACCCCCAGAATTATCTCTATTGGGCCACGGACCCTTATCTCAAAATATGTAGTTCCAGGGACCCCCCCCCCCCCAGAAGCAAATATTTTAGTAAAAAATGTTCGCTCTGAAATATATATTCAAAGATTTGCGGCACATTTTCACGACTTTTCAAAAATAGCAGACGAGTGGCACTCTATGAACTTGTAGATCTGCTATTTTTCAATAGCTAAAGTAGAACAGCAAAAGGGGTTCCCGCCCCAAAATGGGTTACGGCACACTTCTAAGGTGAAGCGCTCATTCTATGATGAAAATGCATGCAAACGAGTGTGTGTGGTTAAGTCACGCACATGCTTTGTGAGCTGTAGGCCTATATATGTAATGCCAAATAAAGTCTGTTTAATTATTTATTTATTTGGATTCCCACAGAACACAAAATTATAGCTCCGTAGTCATTCTTGCCGGGGGAACCTATACTAATGTTTCAGGTTGAGCGGAGATGACAGTAATAAACTGCTAGTGCTAGAGGCCTCACTGACTGAAATGGCATTATTAGGGAAGCAGGTAATCGCTGTGTTCAGTGCCCCCCCCCCCCCCCCCCCCCCCCGCGCTACTTGCATCGTTTAACAACTAAACAAACACAGACAACTGCGGGTCTTCACACACAAATTCACTTCAACACCACAGATCCACTTCAACTAATGAGCATCTATCGAATAGATATATGCTAAAATCATATTTTACTTTGATATTCGACTTTAATATATTAGCCCCCCTCACTTCACACGGGTGTGATTCTTTTTTTAATGCACGGAACAGAAGAACACATGCTTGACAAACGTTTATAGTTTATGCTTGTATTGTAACTGATCATTCAAAACATGTTTTATTTTGAAATCGTAGGCTACTACTGGAAATAGACGTATAGCCAGGTATAGCCTTGTTGAAATGCTGCTATGGAATGGGCAGTTGAGGTCTGATAGGCCCGCGCATGCCTGCCTCTCCACATGCCAAGAGGCAGAGTGCCCGTAGCCCACAAACAGAGCTATATATCCTGTATGCCCACAAAGTGCGCCCAAGTCCTGACAAAATAAATGTGGTGTGGGCGTGGTGGCGGCGGCTGAGGTCCCGGCCCTAAACCCCTAAACCCCCTGACGGCCCCTAAACCCCCTGACGCCCCGCCTCTGGCTTTCCTTCTCATTATGTGCTCATTCTGGGTATTCACCTCGCCATTTGGTGCCATTTGCCAGCGATATTTATGAGATTCTGGCCGCTACTCCATTCAGATAAACAAACTCCTTCATCGTTTCCACAGCAGGGAGAGCACAGCAGAGCATATACTAGTGATCAATGATCGTTTCAACATCTCACTAACAACCTGGCCTGGTCACGCGGTGCTGTGTATTTCCTCCCGCACAGAGCATGTCTAATCTCTTACATGTGTCTATAAAGGTGTGAGTTAAGAGACTGTGACTTTTACCTGGCTTGTCAGCAGTAGTTTTGGACTGATTGGTTCCGGTGAACTGAGTTGCTTTGGTGATGGAATTGAGAGAAAGAAAAACATGAGCGCTAATGTGTAGCTTCCTGCACTTTCCGGTGGAATGATGAAACAGAACTCCGTCAACACCATACTTTACTCTTAGTCTTTTACCGTCCAAGGTGTTTCCCATGGACGGAGGAGAGATAGCATAGCATAGAGATAGAATCTCTTGAGGCGCTGCCGAGTGGGCGGAGGTGAGGCCTTAGTGAAAACGGCTGTAAAAGAGGTGCATGTTTTTCCCACACGTCTTTGGGGGATTCCTCCATTCCATTTCTGTGTTGTAAAGCAGCAGTTCAAGCCGTGCTGATGGACGTCTCTGTTTGGCAGGTGCTCTTATACTTGGCGCCTCTTGTTGCCCATGGCGTTGCTGAGGCTGTGGGGGGGAGGAGGGGGGGGGGGGGGGGGGGGGGGGCAGAATGCCTTCCAAGAATGCTGGGGAACATTATATTTCACATTATCTCAGAACAATAGGTCATTTCCTGCTCACTGCCTGATCCGGGGTCTGCCAAGCTCCAGGAAGGGAGGACAAAGTACAGGAGAGGTTGGCGTCTAAAGGGGGTGCTTACATGAAGTTGATGGATTCTTAGGTCCAGACCATATAAGTACTAATACTAATAATCTGCCTACTATTGTGAATTTACACAAGCCACCAATGTGTTGTTCTTTTTGCAGGTATGATATGAAGTTGAATGAGTAGTTTTAATGCCAATAATGGATACACAGGGCATTATGATTTGTTTTAAACTGAACAAATTATTTCACTCACTCATCATTCTTTTTGCTATTCGTTTTACATGGAAGAAGAAAAAAAGACTGGTGGCCTGCTGACGTTAATGTCTGATCTTTTCTAAAACACGTATCCCACATTTTTGCAAGGGGGGACCATAGCTCTGGTCCATAGCCTTACTCTGCAGTAATGCTATGCTACTTTAGCTTTTAAATCTCACATGGAACTCAGACCAGCCTCTCCTCTTTAGCGTAAATAAAAAGAACGTTTTTGCTACTCACCCAAACAAAGGCGGGTTGTGTCATTAGAAAGCCTACTTTCCTTAGTGGGAGCACTCTGAGCCCCCCACCACACGTATAAACGGTACTTTTGGCCAGAAAGGGATTTTTTTTTCACCGGAGGAAAAATATTCTCTATGAGGCAGTTCTCTGGGCAATATCAGTAGAGGGCGCATTGGAGTAACTAAACGTATATACGTGTATAAACGGGGGCTCAGACTAGTGCGTCCACTAACTAAGGAAAGTGGGCTTTCTAATGACACAACCCGCCTTTGTTTTGGTGAGTAGCAAAAACGTTATTTTTATTTACGCTAAAGAGGAGAGGCTGGTCTGAGTTCCATGTGAGATTTAAAAGCGAAAGTAGCATAGCCTTACTGCAGAGTAAAGGCTATGGACCAGAGCTATAGGGGAACCAATGCATTACAACCTTTTCAAATACCTTTTCAGTGACTGTTCTCTCTTTCCCACTCCCTCGGTTTGTCTGTCACTCGCTTTCTCTCTCCCCTCCCCCCCCCCCCCCCAAACACCATTTCTCCTTGTTGCGTAACAGCCCTTGTGTTGTATTATTGAAACGTTTGGCACTGATTAGAACAGCAGATGAAACGGCTAAATGCTAATGTGTGATTTCCCAGAGGGCCCCACGGCTGCAGGTGTTTGCGAGGGGGGGGGGGGGGGGAGGTAAAACTGCATCAATGCCAATTATGCCCCACGTTGTTTCTTATACTCTCCATTATTCACCGGGCAGGTAAAACGCTGCAGACTTTATTGCTCAAAAGCTCATGCCTCTACTGCATGGTATGTGTGAGCCAGTAGTATTAAAACTTCCCTCGGGAGTATAAACCAGCTGTGCAAGCAGTTAAAACTGGTCAGCCATTTAATATGAGACAGGTTGTGAGTGCACGTGTACATGGCTCGGTATTGATTACCTTGATGGGCACCGCAGCAGCCACCTGTCAGGGCGTTCAGAAGTCATCCCGGTGCTGGAAGGTTAGACGTCGCAGATCCGTTTCCTCTCTATAACGCCTGTGATATGTCGTCGTTTTTTTCCATATTTTAGTTTTTCTAAATTAATTCCCTACGTCAGTGGTTCTCAAAGTTTTTTTTAGTGGGACTCCCACTAAATGAATTTGGCATCAAAATCAGTTGATGCCATTATGTTATGCTTTAGCTATTGAAAAATAGCAGATCTACAAGCTCATAGGCTACGAGCTTGTAGGTCTGCTATTTTTTTTTAATTGAAGAACCACTGACATAGAAACATAGCTTTTTCAGAAAACTGTCAGGATGTAGAAGACATTTTTAGAATCTGATCTCAGGTCAAAATGGGTTAACCACATCAGCTATAAAAAGAAAAAGAAAACAATATATATAAAAAGATCTATAGGGGAATATAAACAATTGGAAATCAAAATTTGAATATGTTTGAAACAATAACAATATAATTTCAGATTGGGCACAATATAATTTCAGATGGGGCACAGAATATTTTCAGATGGGGTTCCGTGGCCGCATCATACAAGACTGACTATACTCTACCAGCTCACAACATGTGATGAGTGACGGCTTTCCACCCGACAGTGACGACATTAGCCTTGAGTGCGGCTCGGTGTTGTGCAGCCATTGCAGGGGCTTGCATGTACAATAACCAGGGATCAAAGTGTACAGGCAGTACTGTAGGACCACCATACCACGCCCGCGGCGCCCGGGCCAGGAGGGGGTCAAAGGTGACTAATTCTCTCGTACTGGCCCTTTCACCTCCCCTCTTCCAGTCCTTCCATTCCTCCACCAGTGGTCGGCCCTTCACCATTCATTGTATCCACCAGGCCGAAGGCATGGGGGGAGAGTATGTTTTGCACTCCGTCCGTCCGTCCGTCCGTCCGTCCGTGTGTCCGTCCGTGTGTGTGTCCGTGAGCAGCTAATCTCCGGCACCGTTAACCCGGTCGATGCCAAATTTTGCACACACACTTCCTGGATGCCAACGATGAACCTCTGCCCCAAAATTTCCAGAACGGCCTGTTATAGCGCCACCAGGAGGCCGCTTTGGCACCGTTAACCCGGTCGATGCCAAATTTTGCACACACACTCCCTGGATGCCAACGATGAACCTCTGCCCCAAAATTTCCAGAACGGCCTGTTATAGCGCCACCAGGAGGCCGCTTTGTGCAAAACAAGTTTTTGCACAGTACACCTACAGATTTTGCAAATTGGTACACAGTCTCTCTAGAGCCATTCAACGAAACGGGTCTTTCAGATTTCTCAGACTCCATCCTGATTGGTTAAGATTGGCTTCCAAAGTTCACAGGAGTGCTCAGTTTCAAACAAAATGCTGCAAATCATGAACATATCGCGTGATTTCCGTGAAATTGTGCACCCACATTCCCACTAGGCCGAGGAAGAAATGCCACATGAACAATTTCAACTCAGCCTCAAGGTGGCGCTATAACTGGCCGAAAAGTGTTTTTACCTCTAACTGCACGGATCTGTGGATAACTTTGTATGCCAACTCCCTAGAGGCCATAACATGCCATTTGTATAATGCATGCCATTCATCTTTATAACATTACTAAGCATTATTAATATACTGTTAGATGTTATATTATTTACTGTTGCCCTTTTATCCAACCACCAGATGATTCCTATCCTGGTGGAGACCTGTGCCCAGAAGGGCACTTTTTCTAGTTTCTGCTGTGTTTGAGCAGGCAGGCAGCAGCGGCAGAGCCTCGCGGCTTCACTTCCTTTCCCCCTTCCTTTACACCTTCCTTTTCTCTTTCCTTTCATTTAATTCCCTCCGGTCCCTTTTTGTACATCACTGTAAATGTATCACCTTGCGCCCTAGCTGTTCCTCCAGAAAGCAGCAGCAGAGAATAAAGAGGAACAATTATCCCTGGGGATTTGGGGGGTGCATTGTGAAGGAGGGAAGGAAGGAAAGGAGGTGAAGATGGAGGACAGAATAGTGACTCATGTATACTGTAAATGCTGCAAAGGGAGAGAGAGAGAGGGATGAGTATAAATGATCGTGACAAGCCGAGTCAGATGGCAGTCTTTCCCGGGGGGGGGGGGGACGGACAAGGAACAAGAGGGCAGTGCATGTGTGGAGGTGGCTAATATGGTATTCGTTTCACATTCGGGTTCTTGGAAACGCCCCCCAGCCACTGCGTTAGTTTTACTGAGGTTAGGTTTAGGTATGCTTTACTGAGGTTAGGTTTAGGTATAGTTTTACTGAGGTTAGGGTTAGGGTTAGGTATAGTTTTACTGAGGTTAGGGTTAGGGTTAGGTTTAGGTATAGTTTTACTGAGGTTAGGGTTAGGTTTAGGTAAAGTTTTACTGAGGTTAGGGTTAGGGTTAGGTATAGTTTTACTGAGGTTAAGGTTAGGGTTAGGTTTAGGTTTAGGTGTAGGCTGTCAATCACAGCGACTGGCCAGTCACAGCGCACCATTTACTCAAATGCGAAACGGGAACCATATCAGCGTGGAGGGTCATACACAAACACGCATGCTTGTTCTGAATATAGCTCTACACATTTAGGCCTGCCACAAATTATTACATTATCACAATTGTTTCAGATAATCACAATTATTTTTTGCATAATTGTCATAATGTTGAAAAATGTTAATACATTTTCAAAACATAGTGAAAATAGCAGATCTACAAGCTTACAGATCAGCTTTTTTTTTTTTACATTTATTTGAAAGTATATAACATTATTAAATGTGTCAGTAATTTGTATCTGCCCTGTGCATAATGCATTGATCATAAATGAAATACATTTTGCATATCCACATTCATAAACACTGTAGAAAGCTAATTTGATGCATTTAGTGTCTTGCATGAAATACTATAAAACTCAGTTTTGGGTGGATTTTTTGTGTTTCGGGCATTAAGGGGTTAATAACAAAAAATGCCCAGGGGATATCACTGGGCACCCTCTGCTTTGAAGAACTTTAAGAGGTGACCTCAAGCTACTGTACAAGAATCAGTTGAGAAAAAAACTGAGAAAAAATCTGACGAAATCACGTTTCGCCAAAAATCAGCCTTCGGCTCCTGGACTACATTAACAGCATCTTTATGGCCCTTTGTCGAACAAACTGATGAACAGTGTTCCAGAATCCAGCATGGTGCCAACAATAGCCTCTATGGCATGGAGAACACTGGAGCACATCTTCAGCTGGTACTGGTATGCAGACTGTCATAAAAAACGTCTGTTGTTTTTAATAATTTTGGAGGATTAAAAAAAAACAACATGAAAAAACGACATGCTACTGTATAGTTCATGGTTTCGGAAGAGTCTGTCGTTTTTCATGATTTTGGAGGATTTAAAAAAATGTAAGACTGGGGGGGACACTGGGGAGGCAATGGGGGACACTGGGGAGGCACTGTGGGGGACACTGGCGGGGCACTGGGGGGGCAATGGGGGACACTGGGGGGCACTGGGGGGACACTGGGGAGGCAACTTGGGGACACTGGGGGGGCACTGGGGGGGACACTGGGGAGGCACTGGGGGGACACTGGGGAGGAACTGGGGGGACACTGGGGAGGCACTGGGGGGACACTGGGGGGTACTGGGGAGGAACTGGGGGGACACTGGGGAGGCACTGAAGGGGCACTGAGGGACACTGGCGGAGGACACTGAAAACAACATGCTATAGTTCATGGTTTCGGAAGACATACTATAGTCTGTCGTTTTTCATGATTTTGGAGGATTTAAAAAAAAGGTAAAATCATGAAAAAACGACATGCTTTCGGGACAGAGTGTAACACATGTAACCAAATGGACCCTTACAGGTCTATAACTCTGAGAGTATACAGATGAAACCAAATGGACCCCTTATAGGTCCAGCATGGTTATCGAAGCGTGCACACGCACACAGGCACACACACACACACAGGCACACACACACACACACACACACACACACACACACACACACACACACACACACACACACACACACACACACACACACACACACACACACACACCCTTACTTGTCTGTAACTCTGTGCACATGGAACCAAATGGACACTTACAGGTCCAACACTGTTTTTTGTTAATCATCGAATGAAATGTGGGAGGTCGGCAAGAGAACGTTTAAAAGTAATAATTCGAAAATGTTGGTTTTGTGCGTCTGTGTTTTTCTTCTTTATATCCTGGCATTAATTATTGCCTACAATGTAAATTGTGAAATTACTTTACTGTTGAAATGTTAAAATTTATATTTCAATGAATGGACCTGTAAATGACAACAAAACTAAAGCACTGGTGTGGTACTTCTGGTTTACTAGAACGGGGTTCAACTCCCTGCAGTGCTCTATTCAATTTGTTGTATTCTATTGTTGTGAACTCGTCCTACATACTTACACCTAGCAACCCCATTCTAGCCTACTTAGGTTCATCTTACGGTGGACATTGTTTATTTCATTTTTTTCAAATCCTCAAAAATGATGAAAAACGGCGTGCTATAGTATGCCGTTCAATATGGGCTTTAGCCCAAGGTCCAAAATTATGAAAAACGAGGATAAAAAAATAATAATCAAGAATTCAAAAAACGATGGGCTATAACCCATCGTTTTAATTTTTTCAAATCCTCAAAAATGATGAAAAACATCGAGCTATAGTATGCCGTACGATATGGGCTATAGCCCAAGGTCCAAAATGATGAAAAACGAGGATAAAAAAAAATAATCAAAAATTCAAAAAACGATGGGCTATAACCCATCGTTTTTTTCATTTTTTTCAAATCCTCAAAAATGATGAAAAACGGCGTGCTATAGTATGCCATACGATATGGGCTATAGCCCATGGTCCAAAATGATGACGTTCTCTCTACCGCAACATACTTAAAAGTATAGTGGTGTATGAGAATGGGTGTTGCGGAGGATGAGAAACATTAGCATGTTTTGCTAACAACAGAGAAGCCTACATACTTACACCTAGCAACCCCATTCTAGCCTACTTAGGTTCATCTTACGGTGGACATGTTTGCCTAAAAAGGAATATTTGAAATGTTTCATAGTTTTAGAAATATAGTGCTTTCAAATTTACAATGGGGCTCAATGGCAGACAGTGGCACGTCAAAAATCACTTTCACCTAGAAACTCCAACTTTTTATTATTGCACACACTAGTTACTCTCAGTTTATATTTATTGTGGGCTCGCCACAGCGAGCACACAATAGTTCTTGTCAGTTTATATTTGTGTTCAGCTCTTTTTTTTTTACATTTAAAGAAAAACTTTTAAAAACACTTCTACAACTTCCACATACTTTATTCCGCTTTATGCAGTTATTTATGCTTAAACTATAGTTTTTAAAAATTTTCATACTTTTTTTTAACTTTTACTTCAGCTTTAATGCATTTTCTACTTTTGTTTACAATATGCTACAGTCCCGAAATTTTGATTATGGATTCAGACCACCAATGGTAACACCATTACTCCGGTCCCCGAGTTTCAAACTTGACACGGCAATAACTTTATACAATGCATTTTACGCGAGCCCACGCAGTTTCTACAGGAACTGCTTTCTAGTTTATTCTTTATTCCGCCATTTCATTTGGCACCTAACTACTTCCGCATACTTTATACTAGAAATTTAGTTCAAACTTCAAACTGTTCAGCTCTTTGCAGTTATTTATGCTTGTTTGTTTTTTTTTACAAAGTTTTATACTTTATATACTTTTTAACTTTTTTTTACATTCTTTATAGTGAGAGTCGATGGAAGAAAGGTCCCATTTTTCACAGTTAACTTTTTTGAGCTCTTATTACTCCGTCATACTTTCACTTTGAAACTTCATTCAAACTTTATAATGTTCATCTATCTTTGAACTTTAATTGGTGAAAAAGTTGTTTTTGCTTTTTAAAATATTTAACTTTATTTATAGTTTTTTCCTCCCATTGACAATGTATGGGATTTATCTCTAAATCAACCTCACTTTTGCAGCCTCATTACCCTGGCATACTTTGTCGTGGAAACGTGATTTAAACTTTAGAAAGCTCACACGACTCTGGACTTTTTCGTGGTTCAAACCGTATTCGAATACGTTAAACGGTTTTTCCGAAATCGCAGTTCAATCGCAGGCCGTTTCGCCTAATTAGTGCCAACTTAGAGTGCGGGGCTTCTTTCACTAGAGTGTGGGAACTGAAATTCTTTCCTTGAAAACTTACCAAACAAATTGTCGTCCCGGCCAAAATATTCATTTTACACGCATGTTCTTTGGTCATTTTGTAGCCACACATGTCCTCTTTCACACAATGTGACCACCAAAGCACAGAGACATACAGAATGTGAACTACGGCCTTTTAAGTGACACAAATACAGTCAAGCTGCTCATTGACCTCCATTGTATAATTCTTACGAGGAAATTATCGCGATGACAATTCTTAACTCGCTCTTATAACCACATTTTCGATCGTACCAACACCACAATCGCACATGGTGTACCTCAATATCTCAGGCCACTCACAGCGAAAAAAATATTTGCATTCGACTTTTACTTTTTGCGATAGAGCAATTTGTTCGGGCATAGTTTCCCCCCATTCAGGACCATTGTAAAATAGCCGACCTTCAAGTTCATAGCGCGCCACTCCCAGTCATAGTGCTGGCAGTCTTTTACACTTCCACAGCTGAGACATATAAGGGCTTAACCCTTGGCCTACAATTCACGGAAAAAACGGAATTAATCTAAAAATCTAAACCTCCCGTTAACGGAAAAAACGGAATGACAATCAATATCAGTTATCGGGGGGGTCAAAAGATCAAAAATTTATATTTTTTCGCTAATATTAATATTTTTGGATGTAATTTACCAAAAAACGGCCGAAATCCGCGTGATCGTGCGCTATCGTGCACGCGCGTCGTCTCTATGTGCGTCGCTGTAAAAATTTTGATATTTTGCGATCTTTTGGGGTTGATTTGAGGTTAATTTGACTTAGTTGTGAAAAATATAGCATTAGTTTAGCAATCCGGACCAGCCAAGCTATTGACTAGGGTCAAAATACTACAGGATGTTGTTGATCGTTGAACCGGAAGTGACTTAGGAAGATTCGTCTATTTTGGCCAAAATCAGCGTAATGTTGCTTTCCCGCCATCTGGTGGCGAATCGAGAGAATACACTATCAATGAACAAAAAATGAAAAAACATCTTTTCAAGCCACCAGATCTTTCTTGTATGTTAAAACGATTAATTAAAAATATGCCAATTTGTTACCCAAACAAAAAAATTGGGACTGGCAGTCCAAGGGTTAATTACAGGGCTGAAATTAAAGTTACAAGATCTCAATGAGTTGCTCTGCGATACCTTGTGGGCTTGTAGGTCTGCTATTTGTGCAATTGGATGGCCTTTACACAGCTCTCGCAAGAGCACGCACGCACGCACGCACGCACGCACGCACGCACGCACGCACGCACACACACACACCCTGTCTTCCTATTGGCTGGCCTTTACACAGCTCTCGCAAGCGCACGCACGCACGAACGCACGCACATTTATAATAAAAAAAATACTTTCATAAAATAAAATTAAAATTAAAAAAAAAAAAAAATTGAAAAAAATTGTAAATTTTTTACATTTAAAGAAAAATCTTAGACCATTATCAATAATCATTGTGTTTATGCTTTTAAAGATAGGCCTATATGCTATTTGAACCTTCTTTTTACATGTAAAAATATGCTATTTCTGTTAAGCTCATGAATGCTTTTATATGTATACTCCTTTTTTTTCTTTTTCTTTTTTACCTTTTTCTTAATTCATCAATAATACATTGTAAAGCATTATTCATACATTACAAATTAGTAGACAGTAATACTTTACTTACTTTATTCTGCCACTTTTTGGGCATCGTACTACTTCCACATACTTTATTCCGCTTTATGCAGTTATTTATGCTTATTCTTTTTACCAATTTTTATACATTATTTTTTAAACTTTTCCATCAGCTTTAATACATTTTCTACTGTAAATTATATACATTGCGTCTTTTGGCGAGCCCACGCAGTTTCTGCAGGGAACTGCTTTCTAGTTGTGGGCTCGCCACAGCGAGCACACAATAGTTATTGCCAGTCTATATTTATTCCGCCGCTTCTTCTTCTTCTTCTTCTTTATTCCGCCGTTTTTTTGGCACCTAACTACTTCCACATACTTTATGCTAGAAATTTAGTTCAAACTTCAAACTGTTCAGCTCTTTGCAGTTATTTATGCTTCAATTTTAACTTTTTAACTTTTTTTTACATTCTTTATAGTGAGAGTCGATGGAAGAAAGGTCCCATTTTTCACAGTTAACTTTTTTGAGCTCTTATAACTCCGTCATACTTTCACTTTGAAACTTCATTCAAACTTTATAATGTTCATCTATCTTTGAACTTTCATTGGTGAAAAGGTTGTTTTGAAAAAGTTTATACTTTTTAAAATATTTAACTTTATTTATAGTTTTTTCCTCCCATCGACAATGTATGGGATTTATCTCTAAATCAACCTCACTTTTGCAGCCTCATTACTCTGGCATACTTTGTCGTAGAAACGTGATTTAAACTTTAGAAAGCTCACACGACTCTGGACTTTTTCGTGGTTCAAACCGTATTCGAATACCCTAACCCTAATACCTAACCCTAACCAAATGGCAAAAATGATGAAAAACGGCGTGCTATAGTATGCCGTACGATATGGTCCAAAATGATGAAAAACGAGGTTACATTTTTTTTTGAACAACGATGGGCTATAACCCATCGTTTTTTTATTTTTTTATTTTTTCAAATCCTCAAAAATGATGAAAAACGGCGTGCTATAGTATGCCGTACGATATTGGCTATAGCCCATGGTCCAATATGATGAAAAACGAGGATTTAAAAAAAAAACTAAAATTCAAAAAACGATGGGCTATAACGCATCGTTTTTTTTTTTTTTTTTTTTTTTTCAAATCCTCAAAAATGATGAAAAACGGCGTGCTATAGTATGCCGTACGATATGGGCTATAGCCCATGGTCCAAAATGATGAAAAACGAGGATTTTCTTTTTTTCCAAAAACAATGGGCTATAACCCATCGTTTTTTTAATTTTTAAATTTTTTCCAAATCCTCAAAAATGATGAAAAACGGCGTGCTATAGTATGCCTTACGATATGGGCTATAGCCCATGGTCCAAAATGATGAAAAACTAGGATATTATTTTTTTCAAAAATTAAAAAAAACAATGGGCTATAACCCATCGTTTTTTAAATTTTTTAATTGAAAAACGTTGTGCTACAGTATAGTATGCCGTACGATATGGGCTATAGCCCATATCCTCGCGGTGTATAGCGGTGTATGAGAATGGGTATTGCGGAGGATGAGAGCATTCCTCTCATCCTCCGCAACACAATGCATTCTCTATGGCAATAGCACAAACTTTGGCATGCTACTAGTCCTACATACTTACACCTAGCAACCCCATTCTAGCCTATCTAGGTTCATCTTACGGTGGACATGTTTGCCTGAAAAGGAATCTTTGAAATGTTTCATAGTTTTAGAAATATAGTGCTTTCAAATTTGAGACATTTAACATGGGGCTCAATGGCAGCTCTATAGGCACGTCAAAAGTCACTTTCACCTAGAAACTCCATTCACACTTTTTATTATTCAGCTTACTGTGGAGACACATGCTGGAACTTTTTTTTATTTTTATGTTTTGTAGTTTATGAGTTATTTAACTTAAACGCCCAATGCATTCTCTATGGCAATAGCACAAAATTTGGCATGCTACTATTCCTACATACTTACACCTAGCAACCCCATTCTAGCCTACTTAGGTTCATCTTACGGTGGACATGTTTGCCTGAAAAGGAATCTTTGAAATGTTTCATAGTTTTAGAAATATAGTGCTTTCAAATTTGAGACATTTAACATGGGGCTCAATGGCAGCTCTATAGGCACGTCAAAAGTCACTTTCACCTAGAAACTCCATTCACACTTTTTATTATTCAGCTTACTGTGGAGACACATGCTGGAACTTTTTTTTATTTTTATGTTTTGTAGTTTATGAGTTATTTAACTTAAACGCCCAATGCATTCTCTATGGCAATAGCACAAAATTTGGCATGCTACTATTCCTACATACTTACACCTAGCAACCCCATTCTAGCCTACTTAGGTTCATCTTAGGGTGGACATGTTTGCCTGAAAAGGAATCTTTGAAATGTTTCATAGTTTTAGAAATATAGTGCTTTCAAATTTGAGACATTTAACATGGGGCTCAATGGCAGCTCTATAGGCACGTCAAAAGTCACTTTCACCTAGAAACTCCATTCACACTTTTTATTATTCAGCTTACTGTGGAGACACATGCTGGAACTTTTTTTTATTTTTATGTTTTGTAGTTTATGAGTTATTTAACTTAAACGCCCAATGCATTCTCTATGGCAATAGCACAAAATTTGGCATGCTACTAGTCCTACATACTTACACCTAGCAACCCCATTCTAGCCTACTTAGGTTCATCTTACGGTGGACATGTTTGCCTGAAAAGGAATCTTTGAAATGTTTCATAGTTTTAGAAATATAGTGCTTTCAAATTTGAGACATTTAACATGGGGCTCAATGGCAGCTCTATAGGCACGTCAAAAGTCACTTTCACCTAGAAACTCCATTCACACTTTTTATTATTCAGCTTACTGTGGAGACACATGCTGGAACTTTTTTTTATTTTTATGTTTTGTAGTTTATGAGTTATTTAACTTAAACGCCCAATGCATTCTCTATGGCAATAGCACAAAATTTGGCATGCTACTATTCCTACATACTTACACCTAGCAACCCCATTCTAGCCTACTTAGGTTCATCTTACGGTGGACATGTTTGCCTGAAAAGGAATCTTTGAAATGTTTCATAGTTTTAGAAATATAGTGCTTTCAAATTTGAGACATTTAACATGGGGCTCAATGGCAGCTCTATAGGCACGTCAAAAGTCACTTTCACCTAGAAACTCCATTCACACTTTTTATTATTCAGCTTACTGTGGAGACACATGCTGGAACTTTTTTTTATTTTTATGTTTTGTAGTTTATGAGTTATTTAACTTAAACGCCCAATGCATTCTCTATGGCAATAGCACAACATTTGGCATGCTACTAGTCCTACATACTTACACCTAGCAACCCCATTCTAGCCTACTTAGGTTCATCTTACGGTGGACATGTTTGCCTGAAAAGGAATCTTTGAAATGTTTCATAGTTTTAGAAATATAGTGCTTTCAAATTTGAGACATTTAACATGGGGCTCAATGGCAGCTCTATAGGCACGTCAAAAGTCACTTTCACCTAGAAACTCTATTCACACTTTTTATTATTCAGCTTACTGTGGAGACACATGCTGGAACTTTTTTTTATTTTTATGTTTTGTAGTTTATGAGTTATTTAACTTAAACGCCCAATGCATTCTCTATGGCAATAGCACAAAATTTGGCATGCTACTAGTCCTACATACTTACACCTAGCAACCCCATTCTAGCCTACTTAGGTTCATCTTACGGTGGACATGTTTGCCTGAAAAGGAATCTTTGAAATGTTTCATAGTTTTAGAAATATAGTGCTTTCAAATTTGAGACATTTAACATGGGGCTCAATGGCAGCTCTATAGGCACGTCAAAAGTCACTTTCACCTAGAAACTCCATTCACACTTTTTATTATTCAGCTTACTGTGGAGACACATGCTGGAACTTTATTTTATTTTTATGTTTTGTAGTTTATGAGTTATTTAACTTAAACGCCCAATGCATTCTCTATGGCAATAGCACAAAATTTGGCATGCTACTATTCCTACATACTTACACCTAGCAACCCCATTCTAGCCTACTTAGGTTCATCTTACGGTGGACATGTTTGCCTGAAAAGGAATCTTTGAAATGTTTCATAGTTTTAGAAATATAGTGCTTTCAAATTTGAGACATTTAACATGGGGCTCAATGGCAGCTCTATAGGCACGTCAAAAGTCACTTTCACCTAGAAACTCCATTCACACTTTTTATTATTCAGCTTACTGTGGAGACACATGCTGGAACTTTTTTTTATTTTTATGTTTTGTAGTTTATGAGTTATTTAACTTAAACGCCCAATGCATTCTCTATGGCAATAGCACAAAATTTGGCATGCTACTAGTCCTACATACTTACACCTAGCAACCCCATTCTAGCCTACTTAGGTTCATCTTACGGTGGACATGTTTGCCTGAAAAGGAATCTTTGAAATGTTTCATAGTTTTAGAAATATAGTGCTTTCAAATTTGAGACATTTAACATGGGGCTCAATGGCAGCTCTATAGGCACGTCAAAAGTCACTTTCACCTAGAAACTCCATTCACACTTTTTATTATTCAGCTTACTGTGGAGACACATGCTGGAACTTTTTTTTATTTTTATGTTTTGTAGTTTATGAGTTATTTAACTTAAACGCCCAATGCATTCTCTATGGCAATAGCACAAAATTTGGCATGCTACTAGTCCTACATACTTACACCTAGCAACCCCATTCTAGCCTACTTAGGTTCATCTTACGGTGGACATGTTTGCCTGAAAAGGAATCTTTGAAATGTTTCATAGTTTTAGAAATATAGTGCTTTCAAATTTGAGACATTTAACATGGGGCTCAATGGCAGCTCTATAGGCACGTCAAAAGTCACTTTCACCTAGAAACTCCATTCACACTTTTTATTATTCAGCTTACTGTGGAGACACATGCTGGAACTTTATTTTTATTTTTATGTTTTGTAGTTTATGAGTTATTTAACTTAAACGCCCAATGCATTCTCTATGGCAATAGCACAAAATTTGGCATGCTACTAGTCCTACATACTTACACCTAGCAACCCCATTCTAGCCTACTTAGGTTCATCTTACGGTGGACATGTTTGCCTGAAAAGGAATCTTTGAAATGTTTCATAGTTTTAGAAATATAGTGCTTTCAAATTTGAGACATTTAACATGGGGCTCAATGGCAGCTCTATAGGCACGTCAAAAGTCACTTTCACCTAGAAACTCTATTCACACTTTTTATTATTCAGCTTACTGTGGAGACACATGCTGGAACTTTTTTTAATTTTTATGTTTTGTAGTTTATGAGTTATTTAACTTAAACGCCCAATGCATTCTCTATGGCAATAGCACAAAATTTGGCATGCTACTAGTCCTACATACTTACACCTAGCAACCCCATTCTAGCCTACTTAGGTTCATCTTACGGTGGACATGTTTGCCTGAAAAGGAATCTTTGAAATGTTTCATAGTTTTAGAAATATAGTGCTTTCAAATTTGAGACATTTAACATGGGGCTCAATGGCAGCTCTATAGGCACGTCAAAAGTCACTTTCACCTAGAAACTCCATTCACACTTTTTATTATTCAGCTTACTGTGGAGACACATGCTGGAACTTTTTTTTATTTTTATGTTTTGTAGTTTATGAGTTATTTAACTTAAACGCCCAATGCATTCTCTATGGCAATAGCACAAAATTTGGCATGCTACTATTCCTACATACTTACACCTAGCAACCCCATTCTAGCCTACTTAGGTTCATCTTACGGTGGACATGTTTGCCTGAAAAGGAATCTTTGAAATGTTTCATAGTTTTAGAAATATAGTGCTTTCAAATTTGAGACATTTAACATGGGGCTCAATGGCAGCTCTATAGACACGTCAAAAGTCACTTTCACCTAGAAACTCCATTCACACTTTTTATTATTCAGCTTACTGTGGAGACACATGCTGGAACTTTTTTTTATTTTTTATGTTTTGTAGTTTATGAGTTATTCAACTTAAACGCCCAATGCATTCTCTATGGCAATAGCACAAAATTTGGCATGCTACTAGTCCTACATACTTACACCTAGCAACCCCATTCTAGCCTACTTAGGTTCATCTTACGGTGGACATGTTTGCCTGAAAAGGAATCTTTGAAATGTTTCATAGTTTTAGAAATATAGTGCTTTCAAATTTGAGACATTTAACATGGGGCTCAATGGCAGCTCTATAGGCACGTCAAAAGTCACTTTCACCTAGAAACTCCATTCACACTTTTTATTATTCAGCTTACTGTGGAGACACATGCTGGAACTTTTTTTTATTTTTATGTTTTGTAGTTTATGAGTTATTTAACTTAAACGCCCAATGCATTCTCTATGGCAATAGCACAAAATTTGGCATGCTACTATTCCTACATACTTACACCTAGCAACCCCATTCTAGCCTACTTAGGTTCATCTTACGGTGGACATGTTTGCCTGAAAAGGAATCTTTGAAATGTTTCATAGTTTTAGAAATATAGTGCTTTCAAATTTGAGACATTTAACATGGGGCTCAATGGCAGCTTTATAGGCACGTCAAAAGTCACTTTCACCTAGAAACTCCATTCACACTTTTTATTATCCAGCTTACTGTGGAGACACATGCTGGAACTTTTTTTTATTTTTATGTTTTGTAGTTTATGAGTTATTTAACTTAAACGCCCAATGCATTCTCTATGGCAATAGCACAAAATTTGGCATGCTACTAGTCCTACATACTTACACCTAGCAACCCCATTCTAGCCTACTTAGGTTCATCTTACGGTGGACATGTTTGCCTGAAAAGGAATCTTTGAAATGTTTCATAGTTTTAGAAATATAGAAAAACGAGGATAAAAACGAGGATTAAAAAAAAATCAAAAATTAAAAAAACGATGGGCTATAACCCATTGTTTTTTTATTTATTTTTCAAATCCTCAAAAATGATGAAAAACGGCGTGCTATAGTATGCCGTACGATATGGGCTATAGCCCATGGTCCAAAATGATGAAAAACGAGGATATTTTTTTTTTGAAAATTCAAAAAACGATGGGCTATAACCCATCGTTTTTTTTCTTCATTTTTTCATTTTTTTTAAATCCTCAAAAATGATGAAAAACGGCGTGCTATAGTATGCCGTACGATATGGGCTATAGCCCATGGTCCAAAATGATGAAAAACGAGGATATTATTTTTTTCAAAAATTAAAAAAAACAATGGGTTATAACCCATCGTTTTTTTAATTTTTTAATTTTTTCCAAATCCTCAAAAATGATGAAAAACGGCGTGCTACAGTATAGTATGCCGTACGATATGGGCTATAGCCCATATACTCGCGGTGTATAGCGGTGTATGAGAATGGGTGTTGCGGAGGATGAGAGCATTCCTCTCATCCTCCGCAACACAATGCATTCTCTATGGCAATAGCACACACTTTGGCATGCTACTAGTCCTACATACTTACACCTAGCAACCCCATTCTAGCCTACTTAGGTTCATCTTACGGTGGACATGTTTGCCTGAAAAGGAATCTTTGAAATGTTTCATAGTTTTAGAAATATAGTGCTTTCAAATTTGAGACATTTAACATGGGGCTCAATGGCAGCTCTATAGGCACGTCAAAAGTCACTTTCACCTAGAAACTCCATTCACACTTTTTATTATTCAGCTTACTGTGGAGACACATGCTGGAACTTTTTTTTATTTTTATGTTTTGTAGTTTATGAGTTATTTCACTTAAACGCCCAATGCATTCTCTATGGCAATAGCACAAAATTTGGCATGCTACTATTCCTACATACTTACACCTAGCAACCCCATTCTAGCCTACTTAGGTTCATCTTACGGTGGACATGTTTGCCTGAAAAGGAATCTTTGAAATGTTTCATAGTTTTAGAAATATAGTGCTTTCAAATTTGAGACATTTAACATGGGGCTCAATGGCAGCTTTATAGGCACGTCAAAAGTCACTTTCACCTAGAAACTCCATTCACACTTTTTATTATTCAGGTTACTGTGGAGACACATGCTGGAACTTTTTTTATTTTTATGTTTTGTAGTTTATGAGTTATTCAACTTAAACGCCCAATGCATTCTCTATGGCAATAGCACAAAATTTGGCATGCTACTATTCCTACATACTTACACCTAGCAACCCCATTCTAGCCTACTTAGGTTCATCTTACGGTGGACATGTTTGCCTGAAAAGGAATCTTTGAAATGTTTCATAGTTTTAGAAATATAGTGCTTTCAAATTTGAGACATTTAACATGGGGCTCAATGGCAGCTCTATAGGCACGTCAAAAGTCACTTTCACCTAGAAACTCCATTCACACTTTTTATTATTCAGCTTACTGTGGAGACACATGCTGGAACTTTTTTTTATTTTTATGTTTTGTAGTTTATGAGTTATTTCACTTAAACGCCCAATGCATTCTCTATGGCAATAGCACAAAATTTGGCATGCTACTATTCCTACATACTTACACCTAGCAACCCCATTCTAGCCTACTTAGGTTCATCTTACGGTGGACATGTTTGCCTGAAAAGGAATCTTTGAAATGTTTCATAGTTTTAGAAATATAGTGCTTTCAAATTTGAGACATTTAACATGGGGCTCAATGGCAGCTTTATAGGCACGTCAAAAGTCACTTTCACCTAGAAACTCCATTCACACTTTTTATTATTCAGGTTACTGTGGAGACACATGCTGGAACTTTTTTTTATTTTTATGTTTTGTAGTTTATGAGTTATTCAACTTAAACGCCCAATGCATTCTCTATGGCAATAGCACAAAATTTGGCATGCTACTATTCCTACATACTTACACCTAGCAACCCCATTCTAGCCTACTTAGGTTCATCTTACGGTGGACATGTTTGCCTGAAAAGGAATCTTTGAAATGTTTCATAGTTTTAGAAATATAGTGCTTTCAAATTTGAGACATTTAACATGGGGCTCAATGGCAGCTCTATAGGCACGTCAAAAGTCACTTTCACCTAGAAACTCCATTCATACTTTTTATTATTCAGCTTACTGTGGAGACACATGCTGGAACTTTTTTTTATTTTTATGTTTTGTAGTTTATGAGTTATTTAACTTAAACGCCCAATGCATTCTCTATGGCAATAGCACAAAATTTGGCATGCTACTATTCCTACATACTTACACCTAGCAACCCCATTCTAGCCTACTTAGGTTCATCTTACGGTGGACATGTTTGCCTGAAAAGGAATCTTTGAAATGTTTCATAGTTTTAGAAATATAGTGCTTTCAAATTTGAGACATTTAACATGGGGCTCAATGGCAGCTTTATAGGCACGTCAAAAGTCACTTTCACCTAGAAACTCCATTCACACTTTTTATTATTCAGCTTACTGTGGAGACACATGCTGGAACTTTTTTTTAATTTCATGTTTTGTAGTTTATGAGTTATTTAACTTAAACGCCCAATGCATTCTCTATGGCAATAGCACAAAATTTGGCATGCTACTTGTCCTACATACTTACACCTAGCAACCCCATTCTAGCCTACTTAGGTTCATCTTACGGTGGACATGTTTGCCTGAAAAGGAATCTTTGAAATGTTTCATAGTTTTAGAAATATAGAAAAACGAGGATAAAAACGAGGATTTAAAAAAAAATCAAAAATTCAAAAAACGATAGGCTATAACCCATTGTTTTAAAAAAAAAAAAATTTCAAATCCTCAAAAATGATGAAAAACGGCGTGCTATAGTATGCCGTACGATATGGGCTATAGCCCATGGTCCAAAATGATGAAAAACGAGGATAATTTATTTTTTTCAAAATTCAAAAAACGATGGGCTATAACCCATCGTTTTTTTTCTTCATTTTTTCATTTTTTTTAAATCCTCAAAAATGATGAAAAACGGCGTGCTATAGTATGCCGTACGATATGGGCTATAGCCCATGGTCCAAAATGATGAAAAACGAGGATATTATTTTTTTCAAAAATTAAAAAAAACAATGGGTTATAACCCATCGTTTTTTTAATTTTTTAATTTTTTCCAAATCCTCAAAAATGATGAAAAACGGCGTGCTATAGTATGCCGTACGATATGGGCTATAGCCCATGGTCCAAAATGATGAAAAACGAGGATATTATTTTTTTCAAAAATTTAAAAAAACAATGGGTTATAACCCATCGTTTTTTTAATTTTTAATTTTTTTCCAAATCCTCAAAAATGATGAAAAATTGCGTGCTACAGTATAGTATGCCGTACGATATGGGCTATAGCCCATATCCTCGCGGTGTATAGCGGTGTATGAGAATGGGTGTTGCGGAGGATGAGAGCATTCCTCTCATCCTCCGCAACACAATGCATTCTCTATGGCAATAGCAGAAACTTTGGCATGCTACTAGTCCTACATACTTACACCTAGCAACCCCATTCTAGCCTACTTAGGTTCATCTTACGGTGGACATGTTTGCCTGAAAAGGAATCTTTGAAATGTTTCATAGTTTTAGAAATATAGTGCTTTCAAATTTGAGACATTTAACATGGGGCTCAATGGCAGCTCTATAGGCACGTCAAAAGTCACTTTCACCTAGAAACTCCATTCACACTTTTTATTATTCAGCTTACTGTGGAGACACATGCTGGAACTTTTTTTTATTTTTATGTTTTGTAGTTTATGAGTTATTTCACTTAAACGCCCAATGCATTCTCTATGGCAATAGCACAAAATTTGGCATGCTACTATTCCTACATACTTACACCTAGCAACCCCATTCTAGCCTACTTAGGTTCATCTTACGGTGGACATGTTTGCCTGAAAAGGAATCTTTGAAATGTTTCATAGTTTTAGAAATATAGTGCTTTCAAATTTGAGACATTTAACATGGGGCTCAATGGCAGCTTTATAGGCACGTCAAAAGTCACTTTCACCTAGAAACTCCATTCACACTTTTTATTATTCAGGTTACTGTGGAGACACATGCTGGAACTTTTTTTTATTTTTATGTTTTGTAGTTTATGAGTTATTCAACTTAAACGCCCAATGCATTCTCTATGGCAATAGCACAAAATTTGGCATGCTACTATTCCTACATACTTACACCTAGCAACCCCATTCTAGCCTACTTAGGTTCATCTTACGGTGGACATGTTTGCCTGAAAAGGAATCTTTGAAATGTTTCATAGTTTTAGAAATATAGAAAAACGAGGATAAAAACGAGGATTAAAAGAAAATTCAAAAATTCAAAAAACGATGGGCTATAACCCATTGTTTTTTAAAAAAAAATTCAAATCCTCAAAAATGATGAAAAACGAAGTGCTATAGTATGCCGTACGATATGGGCTATAGCCCATGGTCCAAAATGATGAAAAACGAGGATTTTTTTTTTTTTTTCAAAATTCAAAAAACGATGGGCTATAACCCATCGTTTTTTTTCTTCATTTTTTCATTTTTTTCAAATCCTCAAAAATGATGAAAAACGGCGTGCTATAGTATGCCGTACGGTATGGGCTATAGCCCATGGTCCAAAATGATGAAAAACGAGGATATTATTTTTTTCAAAAATTTAAAAAAACAATGGGTTATAACCCATCGTTTTTTTTTTTTTTTTTTTTTTTTCCAAATCCTCAAAAATTATGAAAAACGGCGTGCTATAGTATGCCGTACGATATGGGCTATAGCCCATGGTCCAAAATGATGAAAAACGAGGATATTATTTTTTTCAAAAATTTTAAAAAACAATGGGTTATAACCCATCGTTTTTTTAATTTTTTAATTTTTTCCAAATCCTCAAAAATGATGAAAAACGGCGTGCTACAGTATAGTATGCCGTACGATATGGGCTATAGCCCATATCCTCGCGGTGTATAGCGGTGTATGAGAATGGGTGTTGCGGAGGATGAGAGCATTCCTCTCATCCTCCGCAACACAATGCATTCTCTATGGCAATAGCAGAAACTTTGGCATGCTACTAGTCCTACATACTTAGACCTAGCAACCCCATTCTAGCCTACTTAGGTTCATCTTACGGTGGACATGTTTGCCTGAAAAGGAATCTTTGAAATGTTTCATAGTTTTAGAAATATAGTGCTTTCAAATTTGAGACATTTAACATGGGGCTCAATGGCAGCTCTATAGGCACGTCAAAAGTCACTTTCACCTAGAAACTCCATTCACACTTTTTATTATTCAGCTTACTGTGGAGACACATGCTGGAACTTTTTTTTATTTTTATGTTTTGTAGTTTATGAGTTATTTAACTTAAACGCCCAATGCATTCTCTATGGCAATAGCACAAAATTTGGCATGCTACTATTCCTACATACTTACACCTAGCAACCCCATTCTAGCCTACTTAGGTTCATCTTACGGTGGACATGTTTGCCTGAAAAGGAATCTTTGAAATGTTTCATAGTTTTAGAAATATAGTGCTTTCAAATTTGAGACATTTAACATGGGGCTCAATGGCAGCTCTATAGACACGTCAAAAGTCACTTTCACCTAGAAACTCCATTCACACTTTTTATTATTCAGCTTACTGTGGAGACACATGCTGGAACTTTTTTTTATTTTTATGTTTTGTAGTTTATGAGTTATTCAACTTAAACGCCCAATGCATTCTCTATGGCAATAGCACAAAATTTGGCATGCTACTATTCCTACATACTTACACCTAGCAACCCCATTCTAGCCTACTTAGGTTCATCTTAGGGTGGACATGTTTGCCTGAAAAGGAATCTTTGAAATGTTTCATAGTTTTAGAAATATAGTGCTTTCAAATTTGAGACATTTAACATGGGGCTCAATGGCAGCTCTATAGGCACGTCAAAAGTCACTTTCACCTAGAAACTCCATTCACACTTTTTATTATTCAGCTTACTGTGGAGACACATGCTGGAACTTTTTTTTATTTTTATGTTTTGTAGTTTATGAGTTATTTAACTTAAACGCCCAATGCATTCTCTATGGCAATAGCACAAAATTTGGCATGCTACTAGTCCTACATACTTACACCTAGCAACCCCATTCTAGCCTACTTAGGTTCATCTTACGGTGGACATGTTTGCCTGAAAAGGAATCTTTGAAATGTTTCATAGTTTTAAAAATATAGAAAAACGAGGATAAAAACGAGGATTAAAAAAAAAATCAAAAATTCAAAAAACGATGGGCTATAACCCATTGTTTTTAAAAAAAAATTCAAATCCTCAAAAATGATGAAAAACGGCGTGCTATAGTATGCCGTACGATATGGGCTATAGCCCATGGTCCAAAATGATGAAAAACGAGGATAATTTTTTTTTTTTCAAAATTCAAAAAACGATGGGCTATAACTCATCGGTTTTTTTCTTCATTTTTTCATTTTTTTCAAATCCTCAAAAATGATGAAAAACGGCGTGCTATAGTATGCCGTACGATATGGGCTATAGCCCATGGTCCAAAATGATGAAAAACGAGGATATTATTTTTTTCAAAAATTAAAAAAAACAATGGGTTATAACCCATCGTTTTTTTTATTTTTTTATTTTTTCCAAATCCTCAAAAATGATGAAAAACGGCGTGCTATAGTATGCCGTACGATATGGGCTATAGCCCATGGTCCAAAATGATGAAAAACGAGGATATTATTTTTTTCAAAATTTTAAAAAAACAATGGGTTATAACCCATCGTTTTTTTAATTTTTTAATTTTTTCCAAATCCTCAAAAATGATGAAAAACGGCGTGCTACAGTATAGTATGCCGTACGATATGGGCTATAGCCCATATCCTCGCGGTGTATAGCGGTGTATGAGAATGGGTGTTGCGGAGGATGAGAGCATTCCTCTCATCCTCCGCAACACAATGCATTCTCTATGGCAATAGCACAAACTTTGGCATGCTACTAGTCCTACATACTTACACCTAGCAACCCCATTCTAGCCTACTTAGGTTCATCTTACGGTGGACATGTTTGCCTGAAAAGGAATCTTTAAAATGTTTCATAGTTTTAGAAATATAGTGCTTTCAAATTTGAGACATTTAACATGGGGCTCAATGGCAGCTCTATAGGCACGTCAAAAGTCACTTTCACCTAGAAACTCCATTCACACTTTTTATTATTCAGCTTAATGTGGAGACACATGCTGGAACTTTTTTTTATTTTTATGTTTTGTAGTTTATGAGTTATTTCACTTAAACGCCCAATGCATTCTCTATGGCAATAGCACAAAATGTGGCATGCTACTATTCCTACATACTTACACCTAGCAACCCCATTCTAGCCTACTTAGGTTCATCTTACGGTGGACATGTTTGCCTGAAAAGGAATCTTTGAAATGTTTCATAGTTTTAGAAATATAGTGCTTTCAAATTTGAGACATTTAACATGGGGCTCAATGGCAGCTTTATAGGCACGTCAAAAGTCACTTTCACCTAGAAACTCCATTCACACTTTTTATTATTCAGCTTACTGTGGAGACACATGCTGGAACTTTTTTATATTTTTATGTTTTGTAGTTTATGAGTTATTTAACTTAAACGCCCAATGCATTCTCTATGGCAATAGCACAAAATTTGGCATGCTACTTGTCCTACATACTTACACCTAGCAACCCCATTCTAGCCTACTTAGGTTCATCTTACGGTGGACATGTTTGCCTGAAAAGGAATCTTTGAAATGTTTCATAGTTTTAGAAATATAGTGCTTTCAAATTTGAGACATTTAACATGGGGCTCAATGGCAGCTCTATAGGCACGTCAAAAGTCACTTTCACCTAGAAACTCCATTCACACTTTTTATTATTCAGCTTACTGTGGAGACACATGCTGGAACTTTTTTTTATTTTTATGTTTTGTAGTTTATGAGTTATTTAACTTAAACGCCCAATGCATTCTCTATGGCAATAGCACAAAATTTGGCATGCTACTATTCCTACATACTTACACCTAGCAACCCCATTCTAGCCTACTTAGGTTCATCTTACGGTGGACATGTTTGCCTGAAAAGGAATCTTTGAAATGTTTCATAGTTTTAGAAATATAGTGCTTTCAAATTTGAGACATTTAACATGGGGCTCAATGGCAGCTTTATAGGCACGTCAAAAGTCACTTTCACCTAGAAACTCCATTCACACTTTTTATTATTCAGCTTACTGTGGAGACACATGCTGGAACTTTTTTTTATTTTTATGTTTTGTAGTTTATGAGTTATTTAACTTAAACGCCCAATGCATTCTCTATGGCAATAGCACAAAATTTGGCATGCTATTATTCCTACATACTTACACCTAGGAACCCCATTCTAGCCTACTTAGGTTCATCTTACGGTGGACATGTTTGCCTGAAAAGGAATCTTTGAAATGTTTCATAGTTTTAGAAATATAGTGCTTTCAAATTTGAGACATTTAACATGGGGCTCAATGGCAGCTCTATAGGCACGTCAAAAGTCACTTTCACCTAGAAACTCCATTCACACTTTTTATTATTCAGCTTACTGTGGAGACACATGCTGGAACTTTTTTTTATTTTTATGATTTGTAGTTTATGAGTTATTTAACTTAAACGCCCAATGCATTCTCTATGGCAATAGCACAAAATTTGGCATGCTACTATTCCTACATACTTACACCTAGCAACCCCATTCTAGCCTACTTAGGTTCATCTTACGGTGGACATGTTTGCCTGAAAAGGAATCTTTGAAATGTTTCATAGTTTTAGAAATATAGTGCTTTCAAATTTGAGACATTTAACATGGGGCTCAATGGCAGCTTTATAGGCACGTCAAAAGTCACTTTCACCTAGAAACTCCATTCACACTTTTTATTATTCAGCTTACTGTGGAGACACATGCTGGAACTTTATTTTATTTTTATGTTTTGCAGTTTATGAGTTATTTAACTTAAACGCCCAATGCATTCTCTATGGCAATAGCACAAAATTTGGCATGCTACTAGTCCTACATACTTACACCTAGCAACCCCATTCTAGCCTACTTAGGTTCATCTTACGGTGGACATGTTTGCCTGAAAAGGAATCTTTGAAATGTTTCATAGTTTTAGAAATATAGAAAAACGAGGATAAAAACGAGGATTAAAAAAAAATCAAAAATTCAAAAAACGATGGGCTATAACCCATTGTTTTTTTAATTTTTTTTCAAATCCTCAAAAATGATAAAAAACGGCGTGCTATAGTATGCCGTACGATATGGGCTATAGCCCATGGTCCAAAATGATGAAAAACGAGGATAATTTTTTTTTTTTCAAAATTCAAAAAACGATGGGCTATAACTCATCGTTTTTTTTCTTCATTTTTTAATTTTTTTAAAATCCTCAAAAATGATGAAAATCGGCGTGCTATAGTATGCCGTACGATATGGGCTATAGCCCATGGTCCAAAATGATGAAAAACGAGGATATTATTTTTTTCAAAAATAAAAAAAAACAATGGGTTATAACCCATCGTTTTTTTAAATTTTTAAATTTTTTCCAAATCCTCAAAAATGATGAAAAACGGCGTGCTATAGTATGCCGTACGATATGGGCTATAGCCCATGGTCCAAAATGATGAAAAACGAGGATATTATTTTTTTCAAAAATTTAAAAAAACAATGGGTTATAACCCATCGTTTTTTTAATTTTTTAATTTTTTCCAAATCCTCAAAAATGATGAAAAACGGCGTGCTACAGTATAGTATGCCGTACGATATGGGCTATAGCCCATATCCTCGCGGTGTATAGCGGTGTATGAGAATGGGTGTTGCGGAGGATGAGAGCATTCCTCTCATCCTCCGCAACACAATGCATTCTCTATGGCAATAGCACAAACTTTGGCATGCTACTAGTCCTACATACTTACACCTAGCAACCCCATTCTAGCCTACTTAGGTTCATCTTACGGTGGACATGTTTGCCTGAAAAGGAATCTTTAAAATGTTTCATAGTTTTAGAAATATAGTGCTTTCAAATTTGAGACATTTAACATGGGGCTCAATGGCAGCTCTATAGGCACGTCAAAAGTCACTTTCACCTAGAAACTCCATTCACACTTTTTATTATTCAGCTTACTGTGGAGACACATGCTGGAACTTTTTTTTATTTTTATGTTTTGTAGTTTATGAGTTATTTAACTTAAACGCCCAATGCATTCTCTATGGCAATAGCACAAAATGTGGCATGCTACTATTCCTACATACTTACACCTAGCAACCCCATTCTAGCCTACTTAGGTTCATCTTACGGTGGACATGTTTGCCTGAAAAGGAATCTTTGAAATGTTTCATAGTTTTAGAAATATAGTGCTTTCAAATTTGAGACATTTAACATGGGGCTCAATGGCAGCTTTATAGGCACGTCAAAAGTCACTTTCACCTAGAAACTCCATTCACACTTTTTATTATTCAGCTTACTGTGGAGACACATGCTGGAACTTTTTTTTATTTTTATGTTTTGTAGTTTATGAGTTATTTAACTTAAACGCCCAATGCATTCTCTATGGCAATAGCACAAAATGTGGCATGCTACTATTCCTACATACTTACACCTAGCAACCCCATTCTAGCCTACTTAGGTTCATCTTACGGTGGACATGTTTGCCTGAAAAGGAATCTTTGAAATGTTTCATAGTTTTAGAAATATAGTGCTTTCAAATTTGAGACATTTAACATGGGGCTCAATGGCAGCTTTATAGGCACGTCAAAAGTCACTTTCACCTAGAAACTCCATTCACACTTTTTATTATTCAGCTTACTGTGGAGACACATGCTGGAACTTTTTTTTAATTTTTATGTTTTGTAGTTTATGAGTTATTTAACTTAAACGCCCAATGCATTCTCTATGGCAATAGCACAAAATTTGGCATGCTACTTGTCCTACATACTTACACCTAGCAACCCCATTCTAGCCTACTTAGGTTCATCTTACGGTGGACATGTTTGCCTGAAAAGGAATCTTTGAAATGTTTCATAGTTTTAGAAATATAGAAAAACGAGGATAAAAACGAGGATTAAAAAAAAAATCAAAAATTCAAAAAACGATGGGCTATAATCCATTGTTTTTTTTAATTTTTTTCAAATCCTCAAAAATGATGAAAAACGGCGTGCTATAGTATGCCGTACGATATGGGCTATAGCCCATGGTCCAAAATGATGAAAAACGAGGATAATTTATTTTTTTCAAAATTCAAAAAACGATGGGCTATAACCCATCGTTTTTTTTCTTCATTTTTTCATTTTTTTCAAATCCTCAAAAATGATGAAAAACGGCGTGCTATAGTATGCCGTACGATATGGGCTATAGCCCATGGTCCAAAATGATGAAAAACGAGGATATTATTTTTTTCAAAAATTAAAAAAAACAATGGGTTATAACCCATCGTTTTTTTTCATTTTTTAATTTTTTCCAAATCCTCAAAAATGATAAAAAACGGCGTGCTATAGTATGCCGTACGATATGGGCTATAGCCCATGGTCCAAAATGATGAAAAACGAGGATAATTATTTTTTTGAAAATTCAAAAAACGATGGGCTATAACCCATCGTTTTTTTTCTTCATTTTTTAATTTTTTTCAAATCCTCAAAAATGATGAAAAACGGCGTGCTATAGTATGCCGTACGATATGGGCTATAGCCCATGGTCCAAAATGATGAAAAACAAGGATATTATTTTTTTCAAAAATTAAAAAAAACAATGGGTTATAACCCATCGTTTTTTTAATTTTTTAATTTTTTCCAAATCCTCAAAAATGATGAAAAACGGCGTGCTATAGTATGCCGTACGATATGGGCTATAGCCCATGGTCCAAAATGATGAAAAACGAGGATATTATTTTTTTCAAAATTAAAAAAAAACAATGGGTTATAACCCATCGTTTTTTTTATTTTTTTATTTTTTCCAAATCCTCAAAAATTATGAAAAACGGCGTGCTACAGTATAGTATGCCGTACGATATGGGCTATAGCCCATATCCTCGCGGTGTATAGCGGTGTATGAGAATGGGTGTTGCGGAGGATGAGAGCATTCCTCTCATCCTCCGCAACACAATGCATTCTCTATGGCAATAGCACAAACTTTGGCATGCTACTAGTCCTACATACTTACACCTAGCAACCCCATTCTAGCCTACTTAGGTTCATCTTACGGTGGACATGTTTGCCTGAAAAGGAATCTTTGAAATGTTTCATAGTTTTAGAAATATAGTGCTTTCAAATTTGAGACATTTAACATGGGGCTCAATGGCAGCTCTATAGGCACGTCAAAAGTCACTTTCACCTAGAAACTCCATTCACACTTTTTATTATTCAGCTTACTGTGGAGACACATGCTGGAACTTTTTTTTATTTTTATGTTTTGTAGTTTATGAGTTATTTAACTTAAACGCCCAATGCATTCTCTATGGCAATAGCACAAAATTTGGCATGCTACTTGTCCTACATACTTACACCTAGCAACCCCATTCTAGCCTACTTAGGTTCATCTTACGGTGGACATGTTTGCCTGAAAAGGAATCTTTGAAATGTTTCATAGTTTTAGAAATATAGAAAAACGAGGATAAAAACGAGGATTAAAAAAAAAATCAAAAATTCAAAAAACGATGGGCTATAACCCATTGTTTTTTTAATTTTTTTTCAAATCCTCAAAAATGATGAAAAACGGCGTGCTATAGTATGCCGTACGATATGGGCTATAGCCCATGGTCCAAAATGATGAAAAACGAGGATAATTTATTTTTTTCAAAATTCAAAAAACGATGGGCTATAACCCATCGTTTTTTTTCTTCATTTTTTCATTTTTTTCAAATCCTCAAAAATGATGAAAAACGGCGTGCTATAGTATGCCGTACGATATGGGCTATAGCCCATGGTCCAAAATGATGAAAAACGAGGATATTATTTTTTTCAAAAATTAAAAAAAACAATGGGTTATAACCCATCGTTTTTTTTATTTTTTTATTTTTTCCAAATCTTCAAAAATGATGAAAAACGGCGTGCTATAGTATGCCGTACGATATGGGCTATAGCCCATGGTCCAAAATGATGAAAAACGAGGATATTATTTTTTTCAAAAATTTAAAAAAACAATGGGTTATAACCCATCGTTTTTTTAATTTTTTAATTTTTTCCAAATCCTCAAAAATGATGAAAAACGGCGTGCTACAGTATAGTATGCCGTACGATATGGGCTATAGCCCATATCCTCGCGGTGTATAGCGGTGTATGAGAATGGGTGTTGCGGAGGATGAGAGCATTCCTCTCATCCTCCGCAACACAATGCATTCTCTATGGCAATAGCACAAACTTTGGCATGCTACTAGTCCTACATACTTACACCTAGCAACCCCATTCTAGCCTACTTAGGTTCATCTTACGGTGGACATGTTTGCCTGAAAAGGAATCTTTGAAATGTTTCATAGTTTTAGAAATATAGTGCTTTCAAATTTGAGACATTTAACATGGGGCTCAATGGCAGCTCTATAGGCACGTCAAAAGTCACTTTCACCTAGAAACTCCATTCACACTTTTTATTATTCAGCTTACTGTGGAGACACATGCTGGAACTTTTTTTTATTTTTATGTTTTGTAGTTTATGAGTTATTTAACTTAAACGCCCAATGCATTCTCTATGGCAATAGCACAAAATTTGGCATGCTAATATTCCTACATACTTACACCTAGCAACCCCATTCTAGCCTACTTAGGTTCATCTTACGGTGGACATGTTTGCCTGAAAAGGAATCTTTGAAATGTTTCATAGTTTTAGAAATATAGTGCTTTCAAATTTGAGACATTTAACATGGGGCTCAATGGCAGCTCTATAGGCACGTCAAAAGTCACTTTCACCTAGAAACTCCATTCACACTTTTTATTATTCAGCTTACTGTGGAGACACATGCTGGAACTTTTTTTTATTTTTATGTTTTGTAGTTTATGAGTTATTTAACTTAAACGCCCAATGCATTCTCTATGGCAATAGCACAAAATTTGGCATGCTACTATTCCTACATACTTACACCTAGCAACCCCATTCTAGCCTACTTAGGTTCATCTTACGGTGGACATGTTTGCCTGAAAAGGAATCTTTGAAATGTTTCATAGTTTTAGAAATATAGTGCTTTCAAATTTGAGACATTTAACATGGGGCTCAATGGCAGCTCTATAGGCACGTCAAAAGTCACTTTCACCTAGAAACTCCATTCACACTTTTTATTATTCAGCTTACTGTGGAGACACATGCTGGAACTTTTTTTTATTTTTATGTTTTGTAGTTTATGAGTTATTTAACTTAAACGCCCAATGCATTCTCTATGGCAATAGCACAAAATTTGGCATGCTACTATTCCTACATACTTACACCTAGCAACCCCATTCTAGCCTACTTAGGTTCATCTTACGGTGGACATGTTTGCCTGAAAAGGAATCTTTGAAATGTTTCATAGTTTTAGAAATATAGTGCTTTCAAATTTGAGACATTTAACATGGGGCTCAATGCAGCGCCGGCCTTATTGAAAATGTTGCCCCAGGCATAATATTTCCAGATGCCCCCCCTCCCGTGACCAATGTAGAGTAATTTATATCACAAAGGCTATAATACATATGACTGATTTATTATTGTTTCACACTGGACGATTAGCTCCCTCCTGTGGCCATAAAAATGACCACAGGAGCAGCCTGCTCAACTGTTTAGGAGCGCTCCGTGCCTGCTTGAAAAAAAAGCGAATGTTTCTGCGATTGGGCTGACGGCTCTGCTGCCCCTCACGCTCCTGTTGCCCCAGGCATTTGCCTGATCTGCCTGATCTGAAGGCCGGCCCTGGCTCAATGGCAGCTCTATAGGCACGTCAAAAGTCACTTTCACCTAGAAACTCCATTCACACTTTTTATTATTCAGCTTACTGTGGAGACACATGCTGGAACTTTTTTTTATTTTTATGTTTTGTAGTTTATGAGTTATTTAACTTAAACGCCCAATGCATTCTCTATGGCAATAGCACAAAATGTGGCATGCTACTATTCCTACATACTTACACCTAGCAACCCCATTCTAGCCTACTTAGGTTCATCTTACGGTGGACATGTTTGCCTGAAAAGGAATCTTTGAAATGTTTCATAGTTTTAGAAATATAGTGCTTTCAAATTTGAGACATTTAACATGGGGCTCAATGGCAGCTTTATAGGCACGTCAAAAGTCACTTTCACCTAGAAACTCCATTCACACTTTTTATTATTCAGCTTACTGTGGAGACACATGCTGGAACTTTTTTTTATTTTTATGTTTTGTAGTTTATGAGTTATTTAACTTAAACGCCCAATGCATTCTCTATGGCAATAGCACAAAATTTGGCATGCTACTTGTCCTACATACTTACACCTAGCAACCCCATTCTAGCCTACTTAGGTTCATCTTACGGTGGACATGTTTGCCTGAAAAGGAATCTTTGAAATGTTTCATAGTTTTAGAAATATAGAAAAACGAGGATAAAAACGAGGATTAAAAAAAAAATCAAAAATTCAAAAAACGATGGGCTATAATCCATTGTTTTTTTCATTTTTTTCAAATCCTCAAAAATGATGAAAAACGGCGTGCTATAGTATGCCGTACGATATGGGCTATAGCCCATGGTCCAAAATGATGAAAAACGAGGATATTATATTTTTCAAAAATTAAAAAAAACAATGGGTTATAACCCATCGTTTTTTTTCATTTTTTAATTTTTTCCAAATCCTCAAAAATGATGAAAAACGGCGTGCTATAGTATGCCGTACGATATGGGCTATAGCCCATGGTCCAAAATGATGAAAAACGAGGATATTATTTTTTTCAAAAATTTAAAAAAACAATGGGTTATAACCCATCGTTTTTTAATTTTTTTAATTTTTTCCAAATCCTCAAAAATGATGAAAAACGGCGTGCTACAGTATAGTATGCCGTACGATATGGGCTATAGCCCATATCCTCGCGGTGTATAGCGGTGTATGAGAATGGGTGTTGCGGAGGATGAGAGCATTCCTCTCATCCTCCGCAACACAATGCATTCTCTATGGCAATAGCACAAACTTTGGCATGCTACTAGTCCTACATACTTACACCTAGCAACCCCATTCTAGCCTACTTAGGTTCATCTTACGGTGGACATGTTTGCCTGAAAAGGAATCTTTGAAATGTTTCATAGTTTTAGAAATATAGTGCTTTCAAATTTGAGACATTTAACATGGGGCTCAATGGCAGCTCTATAGGCACGTCAAAAGTCACTTTCACCTAGAAACTCCATTCACACTTTTTATTATTCAGCTTACTGTGGAGACACATGCTGGAACTTTTTTTTATTTTTATGTTTTGTAGTTTATGAGTTTTTTAACTTAAACGCCCAATGCATTCTCTATGGCAATAGCACAAAATTTGGCATGCTACTATTCCTACATACTTACACCTAGCAACCCCATTCTAGCCTACTTAGGTTCATCTTACGGTGGACATGTTTGCCTGAAAAGGAATCTTTGAAATGTTTCATAGTTTTAGAAATATAGTGCTTTCAAATTTGAGACATTTAACATGGGGCTCAATGGCAGCTCTATAGGCACGTCAAAAGTCACTTTCACCTAGAAACTCCATTCACACTTTTTATTATTCAGCTTACTGTGGAGACACATGCTGGAACTTTTTTTTATTTTTATGTTTTGTAGTTTATGAGTTATTTAACTTAAACGCCCAATGCATTCTCTATGGCAATAGCACAAAATTTGGCATGCTACTAGTCCTACATACTTACACCTAGCAACCCCATTCTAGCCTACTTAGGTTCATCTTACGGTGGACATGTTTGCCTGAAAAGGAATCTTTGAAATGTTTCATAGTTTTAGAAATATAGAAAAACGAGGATAAAAACGAGGATTAAAAAAAAAATCAAAAATTCAAAAAACTATGGGCAATAACCCATTGTTTATTTTTATTTTTTTTCAAATCCTCAAAAATGATAAAAAACAGCGTGCTATAGTATGCCGTACGATATGGGCTATAGCCCATGGTCCAAAATGATGAAAAACGAGGATAATTTTTTTTTTTTTAATTCAAAAAACGATGGGCTATAACCCATCGTTTTTCTTCTTCATTTTTTCATTTTTTTCAAATCCTCAAAAATGATGAAAAACGGCGTGCTATAGTATGCCGTACGATATGGGCTATAGCCCATGGTCCAAAATGATGAAAAACGAGTTTATTATTTTTTTCAAAAATTAAAAAAAACAATGGGTTATAACCCATCGTTAAAAACGGCGTGCTACAGTATAGTATGCCGTACGATATGGGCTATAGCCCATATCCTCGCGGTGTATAGCGGTGTATGAGAATGGGTGTTGCGGAGGATGAGAGCATTCCTCTCATCCTCCGCAACACAATGCATTCTCTATGGCAATAGCACAAACTTTGGCATGCTACTAGTCCTACATACTTACACCTAGCAACCCCATTCTAGCCTACTTAGGTTCATCTTACGGTGGACATGTTTGCCTGAAAAGGAATCTTTGAAATGTTTCATAGTTTTAGAAATATAGTGCTTTCAAATTTGAGACATTTAACATGCGGCTCAATGGCAGCTCTATAGGCACGTCAAAAGTCACTTTCACCTAGAAACTCCATTCACACTTTTTATTATTCAGCTTACTGTGGAGACACATGCTGGAACTTTTTTTTATTTTTATGTTTTGTAGTTTATGAGTTATTTAACTTAAACGCCCAATGCATTCTCTATGGCAATAGCACAAAATTTGGCATGCTACTATTCCTACATACTTACCCCTAGCAACCCCATTCTAGCCTACTTAGGTTCATCTTACGGTGGACATGTTTGCCTGAAAAGGAATCTTTGAAATGTTTCATAGTTTTAGAAATATAGTGCTTTCAAATTTGAGACATTTAACATGGGGCTCAATGGCAGCTTTATAGGCACGTCAAAAGTCACTTTCACCTAGAAACTCCATTCACACTTTTTATTATTCAGCTTACTGTGGAGACACATGCTGGAACTTTTTTTTATTTTTATGTTTTGTAGTTTATGAGTTATTTAACTTAAACGCCCAATGCATTCTCTATGGCAATAGCACAAAAT
Organism: Protomyctophum parallelum; assembly: GCF_964188405.1. Classification (NCBI taxonomy): domain Eukaryota; kingdom Metazoa; phylum Chordata; class Actinopteri; order Myctophiformes; family Myctophidae; genus Protomyctophum; species Protomyctophum parallelum. The sequence goes on along the minus strand of NC_139712.1, from coordinate 17,267,856 downwards.
TTGGCATGCTACTATTCCTACATACTTACCCCTAGCAACCCCATTCTAGCCTACTTAGGTTCATCTTACGGTGGACATGTTTGCCTGAAAAGGAATCTTTGAAATGTTTCATAGTTTTAGAAATATAGTGCTTTCAAATAAGAGACATTTAACATGGGGCTCAATGGCAGCTTTATAGGCACGTCAAAAGTCACTTTCACCTAGAAACTCCATTCACACTTTTTATTATTCAGCTTACTGTGGAGACACATGCTGGAACTTTTTTTTATTTTTATGTTTTGTAGTTTATGAGTTATTTAACTTAAACGCCCAATGCATTCTCTATGGCAATAGCACAAAATTTGGCATGCTACTTGTCCTACATACTTACACCTAGCAACCCCATTCTAGCCTACTTAGGTTCATCTTACGGTGGACATGTTTGCCTGAAAAGGAATCTTTGAAATGTTTCATAGTTTTAGAAATATAGAAAAACGAGGATAAAAACGAGGATTAAAAAAAAAATCAAAAATTCAAAAAACGATGGGCTATAACCCATTGTTTTTTTTATTTTTTTTCAAATCCTCAAAAATGATAAAAAACAGCGTGCTATAGTATGCCGTACGATATGGGCTATAGCCCATGGTCCAAAATGATGAAAAACTAGGATAATTTTTTTTTTGAAAATTCAAAAAACGATGGGCTATAACCCATCGTTTTTTTTCTTCATTTTTTCATTTTTTTCAAATCCTCAAAAATGATGAAAAACGGCGTATGCCGTACGATATGGGCTATAGCCCATGGTCCAAAATGATGAAAAACTAGGATAATTCTTTTTTTTGAAAATTCAAAAAACGATGGGCTATAACCCATCGTTTTTTTTCTTCATTTTTTCATTTTTTTCAAATCCTCAAAAATGATGAAAAACGGCGTGCTATAGTATGCCGTACGATATGGGCTATAGCCCATGGTCCAAAATGATGAAAAACGAGGATATTATTTTTTTCAAAAATTAAAAAAAACAATGGGTTATAACCCATCGTTTTTTTAATTTTTTAATTTTTTCCAAATCCTCAAAAATGATGAAAAACGGCGTGCTACAGTATAGTATGCCGTACGATATGGGCTATAGCCCAAATCCTCGCGGTGTATAGCGGTGTATGAGAATGGGTGTTGCGGAGGATGAGAGCATTCCTCTCATCCTCCGCAACACAATGCATTCTCTATGGCAATAGCACAAACTTTGGCATGCTACTAGTCCTACATACTTACACCTAGCAACCCCATTCTAGCCTACTTAGGTTCATCTTACGGTGGACATGTTTGCCTGAAAAGGAATCTTTGAAATGTTTCATAGTTTTAGAAATATAGTGCTTTCAAATTTGAGACATTTAACATGGGGCTCAATGGCAGCTCTATAGGCACGTCAAAAGTCACTTTCACCTAGAAACTCCATTCACACTTTTTATTATTCAGCTTACTGTGGAGACACATGCTGGAACTTTTTTTTATTTTTATGTTTTGTAGTTTATGAGTTATTTAACTTAAACGCCCAATGCATTCTCTATGGCAATAGCACAAAATTTGGCATGCTACTATTCCTACATACTTACCCCTAGCAACCCCATTCTAGCCTACTTAGGTTCATCTTACGGTGGACATGTTTGCCTGAAAAGGAATCTTTGAAATGTTTCATAGTTTTAGAAATATAGTGCTTTCAAATTTGAGACATTTAACATGGGGCTCAATGGCAGCTTTATAGGCACGTCAAAAGTCACTTTCACCTAGAAACTCCATTCACACTTTTTATTATTCAGCTTACTGTGGAGACACATGCTGGAACTTTTTTTTATTTTTATGTTTTGTAGTTTATGAGTTATTTAACTTAAACGCCCAATGCATTCTCTATGGCAATAGCACAAAATTTGGCATGCTACTATTCCTACATACTTACCCCTAGCAACCCCATTCTAGCCTACTTAGGTTCATCTTACGGTGGACATGTTTGCCTGAAAAGGAATCTTTGAAATGTTTCATAGTTTTAGAAATATAGTGCTTTCAAATTTGAGACATTTAACATGGGGCTCAATGGCAGCTTTATAGGCACGTCAAAAGTCACTTTCACCTCCATTCACACTTTTTATTATTCAGCTTACTGTGGAGACACATGCTGGAACTTTTTTTTATTTTTATGTTTTGTAGTTTATGAGTTATTTAACTTAAACGCCCAATGCATTCTCTATGGCAATAGCACAAAATTTGGCATGCTACTTGTCCTACATACTTACACCTAGCAACCCCATTCTAGCCTACTTAGGTTCATCTTACGGTGGACATGTTTGCCTGAAAAGGAATCTTTGAAATGTTTCATAGTTTTAGAAATATAGAAAAACGAGGATAAAAACGAGGATTAAAAAAAAAATCAAAAATTCAAAAAACGATGGGCTATAACCCATTGTTTTTTTTTTTTTTTTTCAAATCCTCAAAAATGATAAAAAACAGCGTGCTATAGTATGCCGTACGATATGGGCTATAGCCCATGGTCCAAAATGATGAAAAACTAGGATAATTTTTTTTTTGAAAATTCAAAAAACGATGGGCTATAACCCATCGTTTTTTTTCTTCATTTTTTCATTTTTTTCAAATCCTCAAAAATGATGAAAAACGGCGTGCTATAGTATGCCGTACGATATGGGCTATAGCCCATGGTCCAAAATGATGAAAAACGAGGATATTATTTTTTTCAAAAATTAAAAAAAACAATGGGTTATAACCCATCGTTTTTTTAATTTTTTAATTTTTTCCAAATCCTCAAAAATGATGAAAAACGGCGTGCTACAGTATAGTATGCCGTACGATATGGGCTATAGCCCATATCCTCGCGGTGTATAGCGGTGTATGAGAATGGGTGTTGCGGAGGATGAGAGCATTCCTCTCATCCTCCGCAACACAATGCATTCTCTATGGCAATAGCACAAACTTTGGCATGCTACTAGTCCTACATACTTACACCTAGCAACCCCATTCTAGCCTACTTAGGTTCATCTTACGGTGGACATGTTTGCCTGAAAAGGAATCTTTGAAATGTTTCATAGTTTTAGAAATATAGTGCTTTCAAATTTGAGACATTTAACATGGGGCTCAATGGCAACTCTATAGGCACGTCAAAAGTCACTTTCACCTAGAAACTCCATTCACACTTTTTATTATTCAGCTTACTGTGGAGACACATGCTGGAACTTTTTTTTATTTTTATGTTTTGTAGTTTATGAGTTATTTAACTTAAACGCCCAATGCATTCTCTATGGCAATAGCACAAAATGTGGCATGCTACTATTCCTACATACTTACACCTAGCAACCCCATTCTAGCCTACTTAGGTTCATCTTACGGTGGACATGTTTGCCTGAAAAGGAATCTTTGAAATGTTTCATAGTTTTAGAAATATAGTGCTTTCAAATTTGAGACATTTAACATGGGGCTCAATGGCAGCTTTATAGGCACGTCAAAAGTCACTTTCACCTAGAAACTCCATTCACACTTTTTATTATTCAGCTTACTGTGGAGACACATGCTGGAACTTTTTTTTATTTTTATGTTTTGTAGTTTATGAGTTATTTAACTTAAACGCCCAATGCATTCTCTATGGCAATAGCACAAAATTTGGCATGCTACTATTCCTACATACTTACCCCTAGCAACCCCATTCTAGCCTACTTAGGTTCATCTTACGGTGGACATGTTTGCCTGAAAAGGAATCTTTGAAATGTTTCATAGTTTTAGAAATATAGTGCTTTCAAATAAGAGACATTTAACATGGGGCTCAATGGCAGCTTTATAGGCACGTCAAAAGTCACTTTCACCTAGAAACTCCATTCACACTTTTTATTATTCAGCTTACTGTGGAGACACATGCTGGAACTTTTTTTTATTTTTATGTTTTGTAGTTTATGAGTTATTTAACTTAAACGCCCAATGCATTCTCTATGGCAATAGCACAAAATTTGGCATGCTACTTGTCCTACATACTTACACCTAGCAACCCCATTCTAGCCTACTTAGGTTCATCTTACGGTGGACATGTTTGCCTGAAAAGGAATCTTTGAAATGTTTCATAGTTTTAGAAATATAGAAAAACGAGGATAAAAACGAGGATTAAAAAAAAAATCAAAAATTCAAAAAACGATGGGCTATAACCCATTGTTTTTTTTATTTTTTTTCAAATCCTCAAAAATGATAAAAAACAGCGTGCTATAGTATGCCGTACGATATGGGCTATAGCCCATGGTCCAAAATGATGAAAAACTAGGATAATTTTTTTTTTGAAAATTCAAAAAACGATGGGCTATAACCCATCGTTTTTTTTCTTCATTTTTTCATTTTTTTCAAATCCTCAAAAATGATGAAAAACGGCGTGCTATAGTATGCCGTACGATATGGGCTATAGCCCATGGTCCAAAATGATGAAAAACGAGGATATTATTTTTTTCAAAAATAAAAAAAAACAATGGGTTATAACCCATCGTTTTTTTAATTTTTTAATTTTTTCCAAATCCTCAAAAATGATGAAAAACGGCGTGCTACAGTATAGTATGCCGTACGATATGGGCTATAGCCCATGGTCCAAAATGATGAAAAACGAGGATATTATTTTTTTCAAAAATAAAAAAAAACAATGGGTTATAACCCATCGTTTTTTTAATTTTTTAATTTTTTCCAAATCCTCAAAAATGATGAAAAACGGCGTGCTACAGTATAGTATGCCGTACGATATGGGCTATAGCCCAAATCCTCGCGGTGTATAGCGGTGTATGAGAATGGGTGTTGCGGAGGATGAGAGCATTCCTCTCATCCTCCGCAACACAATGCATTCTCTATGGCAATAGCACAAACTTTGGCATGCTACTAGTCCTACATACTTACACCTAGCAACCCCATTCTAGCCTACTTAGGTTCATCTTACGGTGGACATGTTTGCCTGAAAAGGAATCTTTGAAATGTTTCATAGTTTTAGAAATATAGTGCTTTCAAATTTGAGACATTTAACATGGGGCTCAATGGCAGCTCTATAGGCACGTCAAAAGTCACTTTCACCTAGAAACTCCATTCACACTTTTTATTATTCAGCTTACTGTGGAGACACATGCTGGAACTTTTTTTTATTTTTATGTTTTGTAGTTTATGAGTTATTTAACTTAAACGCCCAATGCATTCTCTATGGCAATAGCACAAAATTTGGCATGCTACTATTCCTACATACTTACCCCTAGCAACCCCATTCTAGCCTACTTAGGTTCATCTTACGGTGGACATGTTTGCCTGAAAAGGAATCTTTGAAATGTTTCATAGTTTTAGAAATATAGTGCTTTCAAATTTGAGACATTTAACATGGGGCTCAATGGCAGCTTTATAGGCACGTCAAAAGTCACTTTCACCTAGAAACTCCATTCACACTTTTTATTATTCAGCTTACTGTGGAGACACATGCTGGAACTTTTTTTTATTTTTATGTTTTGTAGTTTATGAGTTATTTAACTTAAACGCCCAATGCATTCTCTATGGCAATAGCACAAAATTTGGCATGCTACTATTCCTACATACTTACCCCTAGCAACCCCATTCTAGCCTACTTAGGTTCATCTTACGGTGGACATGTTTGCCTGAAAAGGAATCTTTGAAATGTTTCATAGTTTTAGAAATATAGTGCTTTCAAATTTGAGACATTTAACATGGGGCTCAATGGCAGCTTTATAGGCACGTCAAAAGTCACTTTCACCTAGAAACTCCATTCACACTTTTTATTATTCAGCTTACTGTGGAGACACATGCTGGAACTTTTTTTTATTTTTATGTTTTGTAGTTTATGAGTTATTTAACTTAAACGCCCAATGCATTCTCTATGGCAATAGCACAAAATTTGGCATGCTACTTGTCCTACATACTTACACCTAGCAACCCCATTCTAGCCTACTTAGGTTCATCTTACGGTGGACATGTTTGCCTGAAAAGGAATCTTTGAAATGTTTCATAGTTTTAGAAATATAGAAAAACGAGGATAAAAACGAGGATTAAAAAAAAAATCAAAAATTCAAAAAACTATGGGCTATAACCCATTGTTTATTTTTATTTTTTTTCAAATCCTCAAAAATGATAAAAAACAGCGTGCTATAGTATGCCGTACGATATGGGCTATAGCCCATGGTCCAAAATGATGAAAAACTAGGATAATTTTTTTTTTGAAAATTCAAAAAACGATGGGCTATAACCCATCGTTTTTTTTCTTCATTTTTTCATTTTTTTCAAATCCTCAAAAATGATGAAAAACGGCGTGCTATAGTATGCCGTACGATATGGGCTATAGCCCATGGTCCAAAATGATGAAAAACGAGGATATTATTTTTTTCAAAAATTAAAAAAAACAATGGGTTATAACCCATCGTTTTTTTAATTTTTTAATTTTTTCCAAATCCTCAAAAATGATGAAAAACGGCGTGCTACAGTATAGTATGCCGTACGATATGGGCTATAGCCCATATCCTCGCGGTGTATAGCGGTGTATGAGAATGGGTGTTGCGGAGGATGAGAGCATTCCTCTCATCCTCCGCAACACAATGCATTCTCTATGGCAATAGCACAAACTTTGGCATGCTACTAGTCCTACATACTTACACCTAGCAACCCCATTCTAGCCTACTTAGGTTCATCTTACGGTGGACATGTTTGCCTGAAAAGGAATCTTTGAAATGTTTCATAGTTTTAGAAATATAGTGCTTTCAAATTTGAGACATTTAACATGGGGCTCAATGGCAGCTCTATAGGCACGTCAAAAGTCACTTTCACCTAGAAACTCCATTCACACTTTTTATTATTCAGCTTACTGTGGAGACACATGCTGGAACTTTTTTTTATTTTTATGTTTTGTAGTTTATGAGTTATTTAACTTAAACGCCCAATGCATTCTCTATGGCAATAGCACAAAATTTGGCATGCTACTATTCCTACATACTTACCCCTAGCAACCCCATTCTAGCCTACTTAGGTTCATCTTACGGTGGACATGTTTGCCTGAAAAGGAATCTTTGAAATGTTTCATAGTTTTAGAAATATAGTGCTTTCAAATTTGAGACATTTAACATGGGGCTCAATGGCAGCTTTATAGGCACGTCAAAAGTCACTTTCACCTAGAAACTCCATTCACACTTTTTATTATTCAGCTTACTGTGGAGACACATGCTGGAACTTTTTTTTATTTTTATGTTTTGTAGTTTATGAGTTATTTAACTTAAACGCCCAATGCATTCTCTATGGCAATAGCACAAAATTTGGCATGCTACTATTCCTACATACTTACCCCTAGCAACCCCATTCTAGCCTACTTAGGTTCATCTTACGGTGGACATGTTTGCCTGAAAAGGAATCTTTGAAATGTTTCATAGTTTTAGAAATATAGTGCTTTCAAATTTGAGACATTTAACATGGGGCTCAATGGCAGCTTTATAGGCACGTCAAAAGTCACTTTCACCTAGAAACTCCATTCACACTTTTTATTATTCAGCTTACTGTGGAGACACATGCTGGAACTTTTTTTTATTTTTATGTTTTGTAGTTTATGAGTTATTTAACTTAAACGCCCAATGCATTCTCTATGGCAATAGCACAAAATTTGGCATGCTACTTGTCCTACATACTTACACCTAGCAACCCCATTCTAGCCTACTTAGGTTCATCTTACGGTGGACATGTTTGCCTGAAAAGGAATCTTTGAAATGTTTCATAGTTTTAGAAATATAGAAAAACGAGGATAAAAACGAGGATTAAAAAAAAAATCAAAAATTCAAAAAACGATGGGCTATAACCCATTGTTTTTTTTATTTTTTTTCAAATCCTCAAAAATGATAAAAAACAGCGTGCTATAGTATGCCGTACGATATGGGCTATAGCCCATGGTCCAAAATGATGAAAAACTAGGATAATTTTTTTTTTGAAAATTCAAAAAACGATGGGCTATAACCCATCGTTTTTTTTCTTCATTTTTTCATTTTTTTCAAATCCTCAAAAATGATGAAAAACGGCGTGCTATAGTATGCCGTACGATATGGGCTATAGCCCATGGTCCAAAATGATGAAAAACGAGGATATTATTTTTTTCAAAAAATAAAAAAAACAATGGGTTATAACCCATCGTTTTTTTAATTTTTTAATTTTTTCCAAATCCTCAAAAATGATGAAAAACGGCGTGCTACAGTATAGTATGCCGTACCATATGGGCTATAGCCCATATCCTCGCGGTGTATAGCGGTGTATGAGAATGGGTGTTGCGGAGGATGAGAGCATTCCTCTCATCCTCCGCAACACAATGCATTCTCTATGGCAATAGCACAAACTTTGGCATGCTACTAGTCCTACATACTTATACCTAGCAACCCCATTCTAGCCTACTTAGGTTCATCTTACGGTGGACATGTTTGCCTGAAAAGGAATCTTTGAAATGTTTCATAGTTTTAGAAATATAGTGCTTTCAAATTTGAGACATTTAACATGGGGCTCAATGGCAGCTCTATAGGCACGTCAAAAGTCACTTTCACCTAGAAACTCCATTCACACTTTTTATTATTCAGCTTACTGTGGAGACACATGCTGGAACTTTTTTTTATTTTTATGTTTTGTAGTTTATGAGTTATTTAACTTAAACGCCCAATGCATTCTCTATGGCAATAGCACAAAATTTGGCATGCTACTATTCCTACATACTTACCCCTAGCAACCCCATTCTAGCCTACTTAGGTTCATCTTACGGTGGACATGTTTGCCTGAAAAGGAATCTTTGAAATGTTTCATAGTTTTAGAAATATAGTGCTTTCAAATTTGAGACATTTAACATGGGGCTCAATGGCAGCTTTATAGGCACGTCAAAAGTCACTTTCACCTAGAAACTCCATTCACACTTTTTATTATTCAGCTTACTGTGGAGACACATGCTGGAACTTTTTTTTATTTTTATGTTTTGTAGTTTATGAGTTATTTAACTTAAACGCCCAATGCATTCTCTATGGCAATAGCACAAAATTTGGCATGCTACTATTCCTACATACTTACCCCTAGCAACCCCATTCTAGCCTACTTAGGTTCATCTTACGGTGGACATGTTTGCCTGAAAAGGAATCTTTGAAATGTTTCATAGTTTTAGAAATATAGTGCTTTCAAATTTGAGACATTTAACATGGGGCTCAATGGCAGCTTTATAGGCACGTCAAAAGTCACTTTCACCTAGAAACTCCATTCACACTTTTTATTATTCAGCTTACTGTGGAGACACATGCTGGAACTTTTTTTTATTTTTATGTTTTGTAGTTTATGAGTTATTTAACTTAAACGCCCAATGCATTCTCTATGGCAATAGCACAAAATTTGGCATGCTACTTGTCCTACATACTTACACCTAGCAACCCCATTCTAGCCTACTTAGGTTCATCTTACGGTGGACATGTTTGCCTGAAAAGGAATCTTTGAAATGTTTCATAGTTTTAGAAATATAGAAAAACGAGGATAAAAACGAGGATTAAAAAAAAAATCAAAAATTCAAAAAACGATGGGCTATAACCCATTGTTTTTTGTTTTTTTTTCAAATCCTCAAAAATGATGAAAAACAGCGTGCTATAGTATGCCGTACGATATGGGCTATAGCCCATGGTCCAAAATGATGAAAAACGAGGATAATTTATTTTTTTCAAAATTCAAAAAACGATGGGCTATAACCCATCGTTTTTTTTTCTTCATTTTTTCATTTTTTTCAAATCCTCAAAAATGATGAAAAACGGCGTGCTATAGTATGCCGTACGATATGGGCTATAGCCCATGGTCCAAAATGATGAAAAACAAGGATATTATTTTTTTCAAAAATTAAAAAAAACAATGGGTTATAACCCATCGTTTTTTTAATTTTTTAATTTTTTCCAAATCCTCAAAAATGATGAAAAACGGCGTGCTATAGTATGCCGTACGATATGGGCTATAGCCCATGGTCCAAAATGATGAAAAACGAGGATATTATTTTTTTCAAAAATTTAAAAAAACAATGGGTTATAACCCATCGTTTTTTTAATTTTTTAATTTTTTCCAAATCCTCAAAAATGATGAAAAACGGCGTGCTACCGTATAGTATGCCGTACGATATGGGCTATAGCCCATATCCTCGCGGTGTATAGCGGTGTATGAGAATGGGTGTTGCGGAGGATGAGAGCATTCCTCTCATCCTCCGCAACACAATGCATTCTCTATGGCAATAGCACAAACTTTGGCATGCTACTAGTCCTACATACTTACACCTAGCAACCCCATTCTAGCCTACTTAGGTTCATCTTACGGTGGACATGTTTGCCTGAAAAGGAATCTTTGAAATGTTTCATAGTTTTAGAAATATAGTGCTTTCAAATTTGAGACATTTAACATGGGGCTCAATGGCAGCTCTATAGGCACGTCAAAAGTCACTTTCACCTAGAAACTCCATTCACACTTTTTATTATTCAGCTTACTGTGGAGACACATGCTGGAACTTTTTTTTATTTTTATGTTTTGTAGTTTATGAGTTATTCAACTTAAACGCCCAATGCATTCTCTATGGCAATAGCACAAAATTTGGCATGCTACTATTCCTACATACTTACACCTAGCAACCCCATTCTAGCCTACTTAGGTTCATCTTACGGTGGACATGTTTGCCTGAAAAAGAAACTTTGAAATGTTTCATAGTTTTAGAAATATAGTGCTTTCAAATTTGAGACATTTAACATGGGGCTCAATGGCAGCTCTATAGGCACGTCAAAAGTCACTTTCACCTAGAAACTCCATTCACACTTTTTATTATTCAGCTTACTGTGGAGACACATGCTGGAACTTTTTTTTATTTTTATGTTTTGTAGTTTATGAGTTATTTAACTTAAACGCCCAATGCATTCTCTATGGCAATAGCACAAAATTTGGCATGCTACTAGTCCTACATACTTACACCTAGCAACCCCATTCTAGCCTACTTAGGTTAATCTTACGGTGGACATGTTTGCCTGAAAAGGAATCTTTGAAATGTTTCATAGTTTTAGAAATATAGAAAAACGAGGATAAAAACGAGGATTAAAAAAGAAATCAAAAATTCAAAAAACGATGGGATATAACCCATTGTTTTTTTAATTTTTTTCAAATCCTCAAAAATGATGAAAAACGGCGTGCTATAGTATGCCGTACGATATGGGCTATAGCCCATGGTCCAAAATGATGAAAAACGAGGATTATCTTTTTTTTTCAAAATTCAAAAAACGATGGGCTATAACCCATCGTTTTTTTTCTTCATTTTTTCATTTTTTTCAAATCCTCAAAAATGATGAAAAACGGCGTGCTATATTATGCCGTACGATATGGGCTATAGCCCATGGTCCAAAATGATGAAATACGAGGATAATTTATTTTTTTCAAAATTCAAAAAACGATGGGCTATAACCCATCGTTTTTTTTCTTCATTTTTTCATTTTTTTCAAATCCTCAAAAATGATGAAAAACGGCGTGCTATAGTATGCCGTACGATATGGGCTATAGCCCATGGTCCAAAATGATGAAAAACGAGGATATTATTTTTTTCAAAAATTAAAAAAAACGATGGGCTATAACCCATCGTTTTTTTTCTTCATTTTTTCATTTTTTTCAAATCCTCAAAAATTATGAAAAACGGCGTGCTATAGTATGCCGTACGATATGGGCTATAGCCCATGGTCCAAAATGATGAAAAACGAGGATATTATTTTTTTCAAAAATTAAAAAAAACGATGGGCTATAACCCATCGTTTTTTTTCTTCATTTTTACATTTTTTTCAAATCCTCAAAAATTATGAAAAACGGCGTGCTATATTATGCCGTACGATATGGGCTATAGCCCATGGTCCAAAATGATGAAATACGAGGATACTTTATTTTTTTCAAAATTCAAAAAACGATGGGCTATAACCCATCGTTTTTTTTCTTCATTTTTTCATTTTTTTCAAATCCTCAAAAATGATGAAAAACGGCGTGCTATAGTATGCCGTACGATATGGGCTATAGCCCATGGTCCAAAATGATGAAAAACGAGGATATTATTTTTTTCAAAAATTAAAAAAACAATGGGTTATAACCCATCGTTTTTTTAATTTTTTAATTTTTTCCAAATCCTCAAAAATGATGAAAAACGGCGTGCTATAGTATGCCGTACGATATGGGCTATAGCCCATGGTCCAAAATGATGAAAAACGAGGATATTATTTTTTTCAAAAATTTAAAAAAAACAATGGGTTATAACCCATCGTTTTTTTTTATTTTTTTTTTTTTTCCAAATCCTCAAAAATGATGAAAAACGGCGTGCTACCGTATAGTATGCCGTACGATATGGGCTATAGCCCATATCCTCGCGGTGTATAGCGGTGTATGAGAATGGGTGTTGCGGAGGATGAGAGCATTCCTCTCATCCTCCGCAACACAATGCATTCTCTATGGCAATAGCACAAACTTTGGCATGCTACTAGTCCTACATACTTACACCTAGCAACCCCATTCTAGCCTACTTAGGTTCATCTTACGGTGGACATGTTTGCCTGAAAAGGAATCTTTGAAATGTTTCATAGTTTTAGAAATATAGTGCTTTCAAATTTGAGACATTTAACATGGGGCTCAATGGCAGCTCTATAGGCACGTCAAAAGTCACTTTCACCTAGAAACTCCATTCACACTTTTTATTATTCAGCTTACTGTGGAGACACATGCTGGAACTTTTTTTTATTTTTATGTTTTGTAGTTTATGAGTTATTTAACTTAAACGCCCAATGCATTCTCTATGGCAATAGCACAAAATTTGGCATGCTACTATTCCTACATACTTACCCCTAGCAACCCCATTCTAGCCTACTTAGGTTCATCTTACGGTGGACATGTTTGCCTGAAAAGGAATCTTTGAAATGTTTCATAGTTTTAGAAATATAGTGCTTTCAAATTTGAGACATTTAACATGGGGCTCAATGGCAGCTTTATAGGCACGTCAAAAGTCACTTTCACCTAGAAACTCCATTCACACTTTTTATTATTCAGCTTACTGTGGAGACACATGCTGGAACTTTTTTTTATTTTTATGTTTTGTAGTTTATGAGTTATTTAACTTAAACGCCCAATGCATTCTCTATGGCAATAGCACAAAATTTGGCATGCTACTATTCCTACATACTTACCCCTAGCAACCCCATTCTAGCCTACTTAGGTTCATCTTACGGTGGACATGTTTGCCTGAAAAGGAATCTTTGAAATGTTTCATAGTTTTAGAAATATAGTGCTTTCAAATTTGAGACATTTAACATGGGGCTCAATGGCAGCTTTATAGGCACGTCAAAAGTCACTTTCACCTAGAAACTCCATTCACACTTTTTATTATTCAGCTTACTGTGGAGACACATGCTGGAACTTTTTTTTATTTTTATGTTTTGTAGTTTATGAGTTATTTAACTTAAACGCCCAATGCATTCTCTATGGCAATAGCACAAAATTTGGCATGCTACTTGTCCTACATACTTACACCTAGCAACCCCATTCTAGCCTACTTAGGTTCATCTTACGGTGGACATGTTTGCCTGAAAAGGAATCTTTGAAATGTTTCATAGTTTTAGAAATATAGAAAAACGAGGATAAAAACGAGGATTAAAAAAAAAATCAAAAATTCAAAAAACGATGGGCTATAACCCATTGTTTTTTTTTTTTTTTTCAAATCCTCAAAAATGATGAAAAACGGCGTGCTATAGTATGCCGTACGATATGGGCTATAGCCCATGGTCCAAAATGATGAAAAACAAGGATATTATTTTTTTCAAAATTCAAAAAACGATGGGTTATAACCCATCGTTTTTTTAATTTTTTAATTTTTTCCAAATCCTCAAAAATGATGAAAAACGGCGTGCATCGTTTTTTTTTCTTCATTTTTTCATTTTTTTTAAATCCTCAAAAATGATGAAAAACGGCGTGCTATAGTATGCCGTACGATATGGGCTATAGCCCATGGTCCAAAATGATGAAAAACAAGGATATTATTTTTTTCAAAAATTAAAAAAAACAATGGGTTATAACCCATCGTTTTTTTAATTTTTTAATTTTTTCCAAATCCTCAAAAATGATGAAAAACGGCGTGCTATAGTATGCCGTACGATATGGGCTATAGCCCATGGTCCAAAATGATGAAAAACGAGGATATTATTTTTTTCAAAAATTTAAAAAAACAATGGGTTATAACCCATCGTTTTTTTAATTTTTTAATTTTTTCCAAATCCTCAAAAATGATGAAAAACGGCGTGCTACCGTATAGTATGCCGTACGATATGGGCTATAGCCCATATCCTCGCGGTGTATAGCGGTGTATGAGAATGGGTGTTGCGGAGGATGAGAGCATTCCTCTCATCCTCCGCAACACAATGCATTCTCTATGGCAATAGCACAAACTTTGGCATGCTACTAGTCCTACATACTTACACCTAGCAACCCCATTCTAGCCTACTTAGGTTCATCTTACGGTGGACATGTTTGCCTGAAAAGGAATCTTTGAAATGTTTCATAGTTTTAGAAATATAGTGCTTTCAAATTTGAGACATTTAACATGGGGCTCAATGGCAGCTCTATAGGCACGTCAAAAGTCACTTTCACCTAGAAACTCCATTCACACTTTTTATTATTCAGCTTACTGTGGAGACACATGCTGGAACTTTTTTTTATTTTTATGTTTTGTAGTTTATGAGTTATTCAACTTAAACGCCCAATGCATTCTCTATGGCAATAGCACAAAATTTGGCATGCTACTATTCCTACATACTTACACCTAGCAACCCCATTCTAGCCTACTTAGGTTCATCTTACGGTGGACATGTTTGCCTGAAAAGGAATCTTTGAAATGTTTCATAGTTTTAGAAATATAGTGCTTTCAAATTTGAGACATTTAACATGGGGCTCAATGGCAGCTCTATAGGCACGTCAAAAGTCACTTTCACCTAGAAACTCCATTCACACTTTTTATTATTCAGCTTACTGTGGAGACACATGCTGGAACTTTTTTTTATTTTTATGTTTTGTAGTTTATGAGTTATTTAACTTAAACGCCCAATGCATTCTCTATGGCAATAGCACAAAATTTGGCATGCTACTTGTCCTACATACTTACACCTAGCAACCCCATTCTAGCCTACTTAGGTTCATCTTACGGTGGACATGTTTGCCTGAAAAGGAATCTTTGAAATGTTTCATAGTTTTAGAAATATAGAAAAACGAGGATAAAAACGAGGATTAAAAAAAAAATCAAAAATTCAAAAAACGATGGGCTATAACCCATTGTTTTTTTGTTTTTTTTCAAATCCTCAAAAATGATGAAAAACAGCGTGCTATAGTATGCCGTACGATATGGGCTATAGCCCATGGTCCAAAATGATGAAAAACGAGGATAATTTATTTTTTTCAAAATTCAAAAAACGATGGGCTATAACCCATCGTTTTTTTTTCTTCATTTTTTCATTTTTTTCAAATCCTCAAAAATGATGAAAAACGGCGTGCTATAGTATGCCGTACGATATGGGCTATAGCCCATGGTCCAAAATGATGAAAAACAAGGATATTATTTTTTTCAAAAATTAAAAAAAACAATGGGTTATAACCCATCGTTTTTTTAATTTTTTAATTTTTTCCAAATCCTCAAAAATGATGAAAAACGGCGTGCTATAGTATGCCGTACGATATGGGCTATAGCCCATGGTCCAAAATGATGAAAAACGAGGATATTATTTTTTTCAAAAATTTAAAAAAACAATGGGTTATAACCCATCGTTTTTTTAATTTTTTAATTTTTTCCAAATCCTCAAAAATGATGAAAAACGGCGTGCTACCGTATAGTATGCCGTACGATATGGGCTATAGCCCATATCCTCGCGGTGTATAGCGGTGTATGAGAATGGGTGTTGCGGAGGATGAGAGCATTCCTCTCATCCTCCGCAACACAATGCATTCTCTATGGCAATAGCACAAACTTTGGCATGCTACTAGTCCTACATACTTACACCTAGCAACCCCATTCTAGCCTACTTAGGTTCATCTTACGGTGGACATGTTTGCCTGAAAAGGAATCTTTGAAATGTTTCATAGTTTTAGAAATATAGTGCTTTCAAATTTGAGACATTTAACATGGGGCTCAATGGCAGCTCTATAGGCACGTCAAAAGTCACTTTCACCTAGAAACTCCATTCACACTTTTTATTATTCAGCTTACTGTGGAGACACATGCTGGAACTTTTTTTTATTTTTATGTTTTGTAGTTTATGAGTTATTCAACTTAAACGCCCAATGCATTCTCTATGGCAATAGCACAAAATTTGGCATGCTACTATTCCTACATACTTACACCTAGCAACCCCATTCTAGCCTACTTAGGTTCATCTTACGGTGGACATGTTTGCCTGAAAAAGAAACTTTGAAATGTTTCATAGTTTTAGAAATATAGTGCTTTCAAATTTGAGACATTTAACATGGGGCTCAATGGCAGCTCTATAGGCACGTCAAAAGTCACTTTCACCTAGAAACTCCATTCACACTTTTTATTATTCAGCTTACTGTGGAGACACATGCTGGAACTTTTTTTTATTTTTATGTTTTGTAGTTTATGAGTTATTTAACTTAAACGCCCAATGCATTCTCTATGGCAATAGCACAAAATTTGGCATGCTACTAGTCCTACATACTTACACCTAGCAACCCCATTCTAGCCTACTTAGGTTAATCTTACGGTGGACATGTTTGCCTGAAAAGGAATCTTTGAAATGTTTCATAGTTTTAGAAATATAGAAAAACGAGGATAAAAACGAGGATTAAAAAAGAAATCAAAAATTCAAAAAACGATGGGATATAACCCATTGTTTTTTTAATTTTTTTCAAATCCTCAAAAATGATGAAAAACGGCGTGCTATAGTATGCCGTACGATATGGGCTATAGCCCATGGTCCAAAATGATGAAAAACGAGGATTATCTTTTTTTTTCAAAATTCAAAAAACGATGGGCTATAACCCATCGTTTTTTTTCTTCATTTTTTCATTTTTTTCAAATCCTCAAAAATGATGAAAAACGGCGTGCTATATTATGCCGTACGATATGGGCTATAGCCCATGGTCCAAAATGATGAAATACGAGGATAATTTATTTTTTTCAAAATTCAAAAAACGATGGGCTATAACCCATCGTTTTTTTTCTTCATTTTTTCATTTTTTTCAAATCCTCAAAAATGATGAAAAACGGCGTGCTATAGTATGCCGTACGATATGGGCTATAGCCCATGGTCCAAAATGATGAAAAACGAGGATATTATTTTTTTCAAAAATTAAAAAAAACGATGGGCTATAACCCATCGTTTTTTTTCTTCATTTTTTCATTTTTTTCAAATCCTCAAAAATTATGAAAAACGGCGTGCTATAGTATGCCGTACGATATGGGCTATAGCCCATGGTCCAAAATGATGAAAAACGAGGATATTATTTTTTTCAAAAATTAAAAAAAACGATGGGCTATAACCCATCGTTTTTTTTCTTCATTTTTACATTTTTTTCAAATCCTCAAAAATTATGAAAAACGGCGTGCTATATTATGCCGTACGATATGGGCTATAGCCCATGGTCCAAAATGATGAAATACGAGGATACTTTATTTTTTTCAAAATTCAAAAAACGATGGGCTATAACCCATCGTTTTTTTTCTTCATTTTTTCATTTTTTTCAAATCCTCAAAAATGATGAAAAACGGCGTGCTATAGTATGCCGTACGATATGGGCTATAGCCCATGGTCCAAAATGATGAAAAACGAGGATATTATTTTTTTCAAAAATTAAAAAAACAATGGGTTATAACCCATCGTTTTTTTAATTTTTTAATTTTTTCCAAATCCTCAAAAATGATGAAAAACGGCGTGCTATAGTATGCCGTACGATATGGGCTATAGCCCATGGTCCAAAATGATGAAAAACGAGGATATTATTTTTTTCAAAAATTTAAAAAAAACAATGGGTTATAACCCATCGTTTTTTTTTATTTTTTTATTTTTTCCAAATCCTCAAAAATGATGAAAAACGGCGTGCTACCGTATAGTATGCCGTACGATATGGGCTATAGCCCATATCCTCGCGGTGTATAGCGGTGTATGAGAATGGGTGTTGCGGAGGATGAGAGCATTCCTCTCATCCTCCGCAACACAATGCATTCTCTATGGCAATAGCACAAACTTTGGCATGCTACTAGTCCTACATACTTACACCTAGCAACCCCATTCTAGCCTACTTAGGTTCATCTTACGGTGGACATGTTTGCCTGAAAAGGAATCTTTGAAATGTTTCATAGTTTTAGAAATATAGTGCTTTCAAATTTGAGACATTTAACATGGGGCTCAATGGCAGCTCTATAGGCACGTCAAAAGTCACTTTCACCTAGAAACTCCATTCACACTTTTTATTATTCAGCTTACTGTGGAGACACATGCTGGAACTTTTTTTTATTTTTATGTTTTGTAGTTTATGAGTTATTTAACTTAAACGCCCAATGCATTCTCTATGGCAATAGCACAAAATTTGGCATGCTACTATTCCTACATACTTACCCCTAGCAACCCCATTCTAGCCTACTTAGGTTCATCTTACGGTGGACATGTTTGCCTGAAAAGGAATCTTTGAAATGTTTCATAGTTTTAGAAATATAGTGCTTTCAAATTTGAGACATTTAACATGGGGCTCAATGGCAGCTTTATAGGCACGTCAAAAGTCACTTTCACCTAGAAACTCCATTCACACTTTTTATTATTCAGCTTACTGTGGAGACACATGCTGGAACTTTTTTTTATTTTTATGTTTTGTAGTTTATGAGTTATTTAACTTAAACGCCCAATGCATTCTCTATGGCAATAGCACAAAATTTGGCATGCTACTATTCCTACATACTTACCCCTAGCAACCCCATTCTAGCCTACTTAGGTTCATCTTACGGTGGACATGTTTGCCTGAAAAGGAATCTTTGAAATGTTTCATAGTTTTAGAAATATAGTGCTTTCAAATTTGAGACATTTAACATGGGGCTCAATGGCAGCTTTATAGGCACGTCAAAAGTCACTTTCACCTAGAAACTCCATTCACACTTTTTATTATTCAGCTTACTGTGGAGACACATGCTGGAACTTTTTTTTATTTTTATGTTTTGTAGTTTATGAGTTATTTAACTTAAACGCCCAATGCATTCTCTATGGCAATAGCACAAAATTTGGCATGCTACTTGTCCTACATACTTACACCTAGCAACCCCATTCTAGCCTACTTAGGTTCATCTTACGGTGGACATGTTTGCCTGAAAAGGAATCTTTGAAATGTTTCATAGTTTTAGAAATATAGAAAAACGAGGATAAAAACGAGGATTAAAAAAAAAATCAAAAATTCAAAAAACGATGGGCTATAACCCATTGTTTTTTTTTTTTTTTTCAAATCCTCAAAAATGATGAAAAACGGCGTGCTATAGTATGCCGTACGATATGGGCTATAGCCCATGGTCCAAAATGATGAAAAACGAGGATAATTTATTTTTTTCAAAATTCAAAAAACGATGGGCTATAACCCATCGTTTTTTTTTCTTCATTTTTTCATTTTTTTTAAATCCTCAAAAATGATGAAAAACGGCGTGCTATAGTATGCCGTACGATATGGGCTATAGCCCATGGTCCAAAATGATGAAAAACAAGGATATTATTTTTTTCAAAAATTAAAAAAAACAATGGGTTATAACCCATCGTTTTTTTAATTTTTTAATTTTTTCCAAATCCTCAAAAATGATGAAAAACGGCGTGCTATAGTATGCCGTACGATATGGGCTATAGCCCATGGTCCAAAATGATGAAAAACGAGGATATTATTTTTTTCAAAAATTTAAAAAAACAATGGGTTATAACCCATCGTTTTTTTAATTTTTTAATTTTTTCCAAATCCTCAAAAATGATGAAAAACGGCGTGCTACCGTATAGTATGCCGTACGATATGGGCTATAGCCCATATCCTCGCGGTGTATAGCGGTGTATGAGAATGGGTGTTGCGGAGGATGAGAGCATTCCTCTCATCCTCCGCAACACAATGCATTCTCTATGGCAATAGCACAAACTTTGGCATGCTACTAGTCCTACATACTTACACCTAGCAACCCCATTCTAGCCTACTTAGGTTCATCTTACGGTGGACATGTTTGCCTGAAAAGGAATCTTTGAAATGTTTCATAGTTTAAGAAATATAGTGCTTTCAAATTTGAGACATTTAACATGGGGCTCAATGGCAGCTCTATAGGCACGTCAAAAGTCACTTTCACCTAGAAACTCCATTCACACTTTTTATTATTCAGCTTACTGTGGAGACACATGCTGGAACTTTTTTTTATTTTTATGTTTTGTAGTTTATGAGTTATTCAACTTAAACGCCCAATGCATTCTCTATGGCAATAGCACAAAATTTGGCATGCTACTAGTCCTACATACTTACACCTAGCAACCCCATTCTAGCCTACTTAGGTTAATCTTACGGTGGACATGACTTGTTTGCCTGAAAAGGAATCTTTGAAATGTTTCATAGTTTTAGAAATATAGAAAAACGAGGATAAAAACGAGGATTAAAAAAGAAATCAAAAATTCAAAAAACGATGGGATATAACCCATTGTTTTTTTAATTTTTTTAAAATCCTCAAAAATGATGAAAAACGGCGTGCTATAGTATGCCGTACGATATGGGCTATAGCCCATGGTCCAAAATGATGAAAAACGAGGATTATCTTTTTTTTTCAAAATTCAAAAAACGATGGGCTATAACCCATCGTTTTTTTTCTTCATTTTTTCATTTTTTTCAAATCCTCAAAAATGATGAAAAACGGCGTGCTATAGTATGCCGTACGATATGGGCTATAGCCCATGGTCCAAAATGATGAAAAACGAGGATAATTGTTTTTTTTTTCAAAATTCAAAAAACGATGGGCTATAACCCATCGTTTTTTTTCTTCATTTTTTCATTTTTTTCAAATCCTCAAAAATGATGAAAAACGGCGTGCTATAGTATGCCGTACGATATGGGCTATAGCCCATGGTCCAAAATGATGAAAAACGAGGATATTATTTTTTTCAAAAATTAAAAAAAACGATGGGCTATAACCCATCGTTTTTTTTCTTCATTTTTTCATTTTTTTCAAATCCTCAAAAATTATGAAAAACGGCGTGCTATATTATGCCGTACGATATGGGCTATAGCCCATGGTCCAAAATGATGAAATACGAGGATACTTTATTTTTTTCAAAATTCAAAAAACGATGGGCTATAACCCATCGTTTTTTTTCTTCATTTTTTCATTTTTTTCAAATCCTCAAAAATGATGAAAAACGGCGTGCTATAGTATGCCGTACGATATGGGCTATAGCCCATGGTCCAAAATGATGAAAAACGAGGATATTATTTTTTTCAAAAATTAAAAAAACAATGGGTTATAACCCATCGTTTTTTTAATTTTTTAATTTTTTCCAAATCCTCAAAAATGATGAAAAACGGCGTGCTATAGTATGCCGTACGATATGGGCTATAGCCCATGGTCCAAAATGATGAAAAACGAGGATATTATTTTTTTCAAAAATTTAAAAAAAACAATGGGTTATAACCCATCGTTTTTTTTTATTTTTTTATTTTTTCCAAATCCTCAAAAATGATGAAAAACGGCGTGCTACCGTATAGTATGCCGTACGATATGGGCTATAGCCCATATCCTCGCGGTGTATAGCGGTGTATGAGAATGGGTGTTGCGGAGGATGAGAGCATTCCTCTCATCCTCCGCAACACAATGCATTCTCTATGGCAATAGCACAAACTTTGGCATGCTACTAGTCCTACATACTTACACCTAGCAACCCCATTCTAGCCTACTTAGGTTCATCTTACGGTGGACATGTTTGCCTGAAAAGGAATCTTTGAAATGTTTCATAGTTTTAGAAATATAGTGCTTTCAAATTTGAGACATTTAACATGGGGCTCAATGGCAGCTCTATAGGCACGTCAAAAGTCACTTTCACCTAGAAACTCCATTCACACTTTTTATTATTCAGCTTACTGTGGAGACACATGCTGGAACTTTTTTTTATTTTTATGTTTTGTAGTTTATGAGTTATTTAACTTAAACGCCCAATGCATTCTCTATGGCAATAGCACAAAATTTGGCATGCTACTATTCCTACATACTTACCCCTAGCAACCCCATTCTAGCCTACTTAGGTTCATCTTACGGTGGACATGTTTGCCTGAAAAGGAATCTTTGAAATGTTTCATAGTTTTAGAAATATAGTGCTTTCAAATTTGAGACATTTAACATGGGGCTCAATGGCAGCTTTATAGGCACGTCAAAAGTCACTTTCACCTAGAAACTCCATTCACACTTTTTATTATTCAGCTTACTGTGGAGACACATGCTGGAACTTTTTTTTATTTTTATGTTTTGTAGTTTATGAGTTATTTAACTTAAACGCCCAATGCATTCTCTATGGCAATAGCACAAAATTTGGCATGCTACTATTCCTACATACTTACCCCTAGCAACCCCATTCTAGCCTACTTAGGTTCATCTTACGGTGGACATGTTTGCCTGAAAAGGAATCTTTGAAATGTTTCATAGTTTTAGAAATATAGTGCTTTCAAATTTGAGACATTTAACATGGGGCTCAATGGCAGCTTTATAGGCACGTCAAAAGTCACTTTCACCTAGAAACTCCATTCACACTTTTTATTATTCAGCTTACTGTGGAGACACATGCTGGAACTTTTTTTTATTTTTATGTTTTGTAGTTTATGAGTTATTTAACTTAAACGCCCAATGCATTCTCTATGGCAATAGCACAAAATTTGGCATGCTACTTGTCCTACATACTTACACCTAGCAACCCCATTCTAGCCTACTTAGGTTCATCTTACGGTGGACATGTTTGCCTGAAAAGGAATCTTTGAAATGTTTCATAGTTTTAGAAATATAGAAAAACGAGGATAAAAACGAGGATTTAAAAAAAAATCAAAAATTCAAAAAACGATGGGCTATAACCCATTGTTTTTTTTTTTTTTTTCAAATCCTCAAAAATGATGAAAAACGGCGTGCTATAGTATGCCGTACGATATGGGCTATAGCCCATGGTCCAAAATGATGAAAAACGAGGATAATTTATTTTTTTCAAAATTCAAAAAACGATGGGCTATAACCCATCGTTTTTTTTTCTTCATTTTTTCATTTTTTTCAAATCCTCAAAAATGATGAAAAACGGCGTGCTATAGTATGCCGTACGATATGGGCTATAGCCCATGGTCCAAAATGATGAAAAACAAGGATATTATTTTTTTCAAAAATTAAAAAAAACAATGGGTTATAACCCATCGTTTTTTTAATTTTTTAATTTTTTCCAAATCCTCAAAAATGATGAAAAACGGCGTGCTATAGTATGCCGTACGATATGGGCTATAGCCCATGGTCCAAAATGATGAA
The DNA here is from genome assembly GCF_964188405.1 of Protomyctophum parallelum. NCBI lineage: Eukaryota > Metazoa > Chordata > Actinopteri > Myctophiformes > Myctophidae > Protomyctophum > Protomyctophum parallelum. The sequence goes on along the minus strand of NC_139712.1, from coordinate 17,244,281 downwards.
AAACGAGGATATTATTTTTTTCAAAAATTTAAAAAAACAATGGGTTATAACCCATCGTTTTTTTAATTTTTTAATTTTTTCCAAATCCTCAAAAATGATGAAAAACGGCGTGCTACCGTATAGTATGCCGTACGATATGGGCTATAGCCCATATCCTCGCGGTGTATAGCGGTGTATGAGAATGGGTGTTGCGGAGGATGAGAGCATTCCTCTCATCCTCCGCAACACAATGCATTCTCTATGGCAATAGCACAAACTTTGGCATGCTACTAGTCCTACATACTTACACCTAGCAACCCCATTCTAGCCTACTTAGGTTCATCTTACGGTGGACATGTTTGCCTGAAAAGGAATCTTTGAAATGTTTCATAGTTTTAGAAATATAGTGCTTTCAAATTTGAGACATTTAACATGGGGCTCAATGGCAGCTCTATAGGCACGTCAAAAGTCACTTTCACCTAGAAACTCCATTCACACTTTTTATTATTCAGCTTACTGTGGAGACACATGCTGGAACTTTTTTTTATTTTTATGTTTTGTAGTTTATGAGTTATTCAACTTAAACGCCCAATGCATTCTCTATGGCAATAGCACAAAATTTGGCATGCTACTATTCCTACATACTTACACCTAGCAACCCCATTCTAGCCTACTTAGGTTCATCTTACGGTGGACATGTTTGCCTGAAAAGGAATCTTTGAAATGTTTCATAGTTTTAGAAATATAGTGCTTTCAAATTTGAGACATTTAACATGGGGCTCAATGGCAGCTCTATAGGCACGTCAAAAGTCACTTTCACCTAGAAACTCCATTCACACTTTTTATTATTCAGCTTACTGTGGAGACACATGCTGGAACTTTTTTTTATTTTTATGTTTTGTAGTTTATGAGTTATTTAACTTAAACGCCCAATGCATTCTCTATGGCAATAGCACAAAATTTGGCATGCTACTAGTCCTACATACTTACACCTAGCAACCCCATTCTAGCCTACTTAGGTTAATCTTACGGTGGACATGACTTGTTTGCCTGAAAAGGAATCTTTGAAATGTTTCATAGTTTTAGAAATATAGAAAAACGAGGATAAAAACGAGGATTAAAAAAGAAATCAAAAATTCAAAAAACGATGGGATATAACCCATTGTTTTTTTAATTTTTTTAAAATCCTCAAAAATGATGAAAAACGGCGTGCTATAGTATGCCGTACGATATGGGCTATAGCCCATGGTCCAAAATGATGAAAAACGAGGATTATCTTTTTTTTTCAAAATTCAAAAAACGATGGGCTATAACCCATCGTTTTTTTTCTTCATTTTTTCATTTTTTTCAAATCCTCAAAAATGATGAAAAACGGCGTGCTATAGTATGCCGTACGATATGGGCTATAGCCCATGGTCCAAAATGATGAAAAACGAGGATAATTGTTTTTTTTTCAAAATTCAAAAAACGATGGGCTATAACCCATCGTTTTTTTTCTTCATTTTTTCATTTTTTTCAAATCCTCAAAAATGATGAAAAACGGCGTGCTATAGTATGCCGTACGATATGGGCTATAGCCCATGGTCCAAAATGATGAAAAACGAGGATATTATTTTTTTCAAAAATTAAAAAAAACGATGGGCTATAACCCATCGTTTTTTTTCTTCATTTTTTCATTTTTTTCAAATCCTCAAAAATTATGAAAAACGGCGTGCTATATTATGCCGTACGATATGGGCTATAGCCCATGGTCCAAAATGATGAAATACGAGGATACTTTATTTTTTTCAAAATTCAAAAAACGATGGGCTATAACCCATCGTTTTTTTTCTTCATTTTTTCATTTTTTTCAAATCCTCAAAAATGATGAAAAACGGCGTGCTATAGTATGCCGTACGATATGGGCTATAGCCCATGGTCCAAAATGATGAAAAACGAGGATATTATTTTTTTCAAAAATTAAAAAAAACAATGGGTTATAACCCATCGTTTTTTTAATTTTTTAATTTTTTCCAAATCCTCAAAAATGATGAAAAACGGCGTGCTATAGTATGCCGTACGATATGGGCTATAGCCCATGGTCCAAAATGATGAAAAACGAGGATATTATTTTTTTCAAAAATTTAAAAAAACAATGGGTTATAACCCATCGTTTTTTTTTATTTTTTTATTTTTTCCAAATCCTCAAAAATGATGAAAAACGGCGTGCTACCGTATAGTATGCCGTACGATATGGGCTATAGCCCATATCCTCGCGGTGTATAGCGGTGTATGAGAATGGGTGTTGCGGAGGATGAGAGCATTCCTCTCATCCTCCGCAACACAATGCATTCTCTATGGCAATAGCACAAACTTTGGCATGCTACTAGTCCTACATACTTACACCTAGCAACCCCATTCTAGCCTACTTAGGTTCATCTTACGGTGGACATGTTTGCCTGAAAAGGAATCTTTGAAATGTTTCATAGTTTTAGAAATATAGTGCTTTCAAATTTGAGACATTTAACATGGGGCTCAATGGCAGCTCTATAGGCACGTCAAAAGTCACTTTCACCTAGAAACTCCATTCACACTTTTTATTATTCAGCTTACTGTGGAGACACATGCTGGAACTTTTTTTTATTTTTATGTTTTGTAGTTTATGAGTTATTCAACTTAAACGCCCAATGCATTCTCTATGGCAATAGCACAAAATTTGGCATGCTACTATTCCTACATACTTACACCTAGCAACCCCATTCTAGCCTACTTAGGTTCATCTTACGGTGGACATGTTTGCCTGAAAAGGAATCTTTGAAATGTTTCATAGTTTTAGAAATATAGTGCTTTCAAATTTGAGACATTTAACATGGGGCTCAATGGCAGCTCTATAGGCACGTCAAAAGTCACTTTCACCTAGAAACTCCATTCACACTTTTTATTATTCAGCTTACTGTGGAGACACATGCTGGAACTTATTTTTATTTTTATGTTTTGTAGTTTATGAGTTATTTAACTTAAACGCCCAATGCATTCTCTATGGCAATAGCACAAAATTTGGCATGCTACTATTCCTACATACTTACCCCTAGCAACCCCATTCTAGCCTACTTAGGTTCATCTTACGGTGGACATGTTTGCCTGAAAAGGAATCTTTGAAATGTTTCATAGTTTTAGAAATATAGAAAAACGAGGATTAAAAAAAAATTCAAAAATTCAAAAAACGATGGGCTATAACCCATTGTTTTTTTATTTTTTTTCAAATCCTCAAAAATGATGAAAAACGGCGTGCTATAGTATGCCGTACGATATGGGCTATAGCCCATGGTCCAAAATGATGAAAAACGAGGATAATTTTTTTTTTTCAAAATTCAAAAAACGATGGGCTATAACCCATCGTTTTTTTTCTTCATTTTTTCATTTTTTTCAAATCCTCAAAAATGATGAAAAACGGCGTGCTATAGTATGCCGTACGATATGGGCTATAGCCCATGGTCCAAAATGATGAAAAACGAGGATAATTTATTTTTTTCAAAATTCAAAAAACGATGGGCTATAACCCATCGTTTTTTTTCTTCATTTTTTTCATTTTTTTCAAATCCTCAAAAATGATGAAAAACGGCGTGCTATAGTATGCCGTACGATATGGGCTATAGCCCATGGTCCAAAATGATGAAAAACGAGGATATTATTTTTTTCAAAAATAAAAAAAAACGATGGGCTATAACCCATCGTTTTTTTTCTTCATTTTTTCATTTTTTCTAAATCCTCAAAAATGATGAAAAACGGCGTGCTATAGTATGCCGTACGATATGGGCTATAGCCCATGGTCCAAAATGATGAAAAACGAGGATATTATTTTTTTCAAAAATTAAAAAAAACAATGGGTTATAACCCATCGTTTTTTTAATTTTTTAATTTTTTCCAAATCCTCAAAAATGATGAAAAACGGCGTGCTATAGTATGCCGTACGATATGGGCTATAGCCCATGGTCCAAAATGATGAAAAACGAGGATATTATTTTTTTCAAAAATTTAAAAAAACAATGGGTTATAACCCATCGTTTTTTTAATTTTTTAATTTTTTCCAAATCCTCAAAAATGATGAAAAACGGCGTGCTACAGTATAGTATGCCGTACGATATGGGCTATAGCCCATATCCTCGCGGTGTATAGCGGTGTATGAGAATGGGTGTTGCGGAGGATGAGAGCATTCCTCTCATCCTCCGCAACACAATGCATTCTCTATGGCAATAGCACAAACTTTGGCATGCTACTAGTCCTACATACTTACACCTAGCAACCCCATTCTAGCCTACTTAGGTTCATCTTACGGTGGACATGTTTGCCTGAAAAGGAATCTTTGAAATGTTTCATAGTTTTAGAAATATAGTGCTTTCAAATTTGAGACATTTAACATGGGGCTCAATGGCAGCTCTATAGGCACGTCAAAAGTCACTTTCACCTAGAAACTCCATTCACACTTTTTATTATTCAGCTTACTGTGGAGACACATGCTGGAACTTTTTTTTATTTTTATGTTTTGTAGTTTATGAGTTATTTAACTTAAACGCCCAATGCATTCTCTATGGCAATAGCACAAAATTTGGCATGCTACTATTCCTGCATACTTACACCTAGCAACCCCATTCTAGCCTACTTAGGTTCATCTTACGGTGGACATGTTTGCCTGAAAAGGAATCTTTGAAATGTTTCATAGTTTTAGAAATATAGTGCTTTCAAATTTGAGACATTTAACATGGGGCTCAATGGCAGCTCTATAGGCACGTCAAAAGTCACTTTCACCTAGAAACTCCATTCACACTTTTTATTATTCAGCTTACTGTGGAGACACATGCTGGAACTTTTTTTTATTTTTATGTTTTGTAGTTTATGAGTTATTTAACTTAAACGCCCAATGCATTCTCTATGGCAATAGCACAAAATTTGGCATGCTATTATTCCTACATACTTACACCTAGCAACCCCATTCTAGCCTACTTAGGTTCATCTTACGGTGGACATGTTTGCCTGAAAAGGAATCTTTGAAATGTTTCATAGTTTTAGAAATATAGTGCTTTCAAATTTGAGACATTTAACATGGGGCTCAATGGCAGCTCTATAGGCACGTCAAAAGTCACTTTCACCTAGAAACTCCATTCACACTTTTTATTATTCAGCTTACTGTGGAGACACATGCTGGAACTTTTTTTTATTTTTATGTTTTGTAGTTTATGAGTTATTCAACTTAAACGCCCAATGCATTCTCTATGGCAATAGCACAAAATTTGGCATGCTACTATTCCTACATACTTACACCTAGCAACCCCATTCTAGCCTACTTAGGTTCATCTTACGGTGGACATGTTTGCCTGAAAAGGAATCTTTGAAATGTTTCATAGTTTTAGAAATATAGTGCTTTCAAATTTGAGACATTTAACATGGGGCTCAATGGCAGCTCTATAGGCACGTCAAAAGTCACTTTCACCTAGAAACTCCATTCACACTTTTTATTATTCAGCTTACTGTGGAGACACATGCTGGAACTTTTTTTTATTTTTATGTTTTGTAGTTTATGAGTTATTTAACTTAAACGCCCAATGCATTCTCTATGGCAATAGCACAAAATTTGGCATGCTACTAGTCCTACATACTAACACCTAGCAACCCCATTCTAGCCTACTTAGGTTAATCTTACGGTGGACATGTTTGCCTGAAAAGGAATCTTTGAAATGTTTCATAGTTTTAGAAATATAGAAAAACGAGGATAAAAACGAGGATTAAAAAAGAAATCAAAAATTCAAAAAACTATGGGATATAACCCATTGTTTTTTTAATTTTTTTCAAATCCTCAAAAATGATGAAAAACGGCGTGCTATAGTATGCCGTACGATATGGGCTATAGCCCATGGTCCAAAATGATGAAAAACGAGGATTATCTTTTTTTTTCAAAATTCAAAAAACGATGGGCTATAACCCATCGTTTTTTTTCTTCATTTTTTAATTTTTTTCAAATCCTCAAAAATGATGAAAAACGGCGTGCTATATTATGCCGTACGATATGGGCTATAGCCCATGGTCCAAAATGATGAAATACGAGGATAATTTATTTTTTTCAAAATTCAAAAAACGATGGGCTATAACCCATCGTTTTTTTTCTTCATTTTTTCATTTTTTTCAAATCCTCAAAAATGATGAAAAACGGCGTGCTATAGTATGCCGTACGATATGGGCTATAGCCCATGGTCCAAAATGATGAAAAACGAGGATATTATTTTTTTCAAAAATTCAAAAAACGATGGGCTATAACCCATCGTTTTTTTTTCTTCATTTTTTCATTTTTTTCAAATCCTCAAAAATGATGAAAAACGGCGTGCTATAGTATGCCGTACGATATGGGCTATAGCCCATGGTCCAAAATGATGAAAAACGAGGATAATTTTTTTTTTTTCAAAATTCAAAAAACGATGGGCTATAACCCATCGTTTTTTTTCTTCATTTTTTCATTTTTTTCAAATCCTCAAAAATGATGAAAAACGGCGTGCTATAGTATGCCCTACGATATGGGCTATAGCCCATGGTCCAAAATGATGAAAAACGAGGATAATTAATTTTTTTTCTGATGTCATTTTTTTCATTTTTTTCAAATCCTCAAAAATGATGAAAAACGGCGTGCTATAGTATGCCGTACGATATGGGCTATAGCCCATGGTCCAAAATGATGAAAAACGAGGATATTATTTTTTTCAAAAATTAAAAAAAACGATGGGCTATAACCCATCGTTTTTTTTCTTCATTTTTTCATTTTTTCTAAATCCTCAAAAATGATGAAAAACGGCGTGCTATAGTATGCCGTACGATATGGGCTATAGCCCATGGTCCAAAATGATGAAAAACGAGGATATTATTTTTTTCAAAAATTAAAAAAAACAATGGGTTATAACCCATCGTTTTTTTAATTTTTTAATTTTTTCCAAATCCTCAAAAATGATGAAAAACGGCGTGCTATAGTATGCCGTACGATATGGGCTATAGCCCATGGTCCAAAATGATGAAAAACGAGGATATTATTTTTTTCAAAAATTTAAAAAAACAATGGGTTATAACCCATCGTTTTTTTAATTTTTTAATTTTTTCCAAATCCTCAAAAATGATGAAAAACGGCGTGCTACAGTATAGTATGCCGTACGATATGGGCTATAGCCCATATCCTCGCGGTGTATAGCGGTGTATGAGAATGGGTGTTGCGGAGGATGAGAGCATTCCTCTCATCCTCCGCAACACAATGCATTCTCTATGGCAATAGCACAAACTTTGGCATGCTACTAGTCCTACATACTTACACCTAGCAACCCCATTCTAGCCTACTTAGGTTCATCTTACGGTGGACATGTTTGCCTGAAAAGGAATCTTTGAAATGTTTCATAGTTTTAGAAATATAGTGCTTTCAAATTTGAGACATTTAACATGGGGCTCAATGGCAGCTCTATAGGCACGTCAAAAGTCACTTTCACCTAGAAACTCCATTCACACTTTTTATTATTCAGCTTACTGTGGAGACACATGCTGGAACTTTTTTTTATTTTTATGTTTTGTAGTTTATGAGTTATTTAACTTAAACGCCCAATGCATTCTCTATGGCAATAGCACAAAATTTGGCATGCTACTAGTCCTACATACTTACACCTAGCAACCCCATTCTAGCCTACTTAGGTTCATCTTACGGTGGACATGTTTGCCTGAAAAGGAATCTTTGAAATGTTTCATAGTTTTAGAAATATAGAAAAACGAGGATTAAAAAAAAATTCAAAAATTCAAAAAACGATGGGCTATAACCCATTGTTTTTTTATTTTTTTTCAAATCCTCAAAAATGATGAAAAACGGCGTGCTATAGTATGCCGTACGATATGGGCTATAGCCCATGGTCCAAAATGATGAAAAACGAGGATAATTGTTTTTTTTTCAAAATTCAAAAAACGATGGGCTATAACCCATCGTTTTTTTTCTTCATTTTTTCATTTTTTTCAAATCCTCAAAAATGATGAAAAACGGCGTGCTATAGTATGCCGTACGATATGGGCTATAGCCCATGGTCCAAAATGATGAAAAACGAGGATAATTTATTTTTTTCAAAATTCAAAAAACGATGGGCTATAACCCATCGTTTTTTTTCTTCATTTTTTTCATTTTTTTCAAATCCTCAAAAATGATGAAAAACGGCGTGCTATAGTATGCCGTACGATATGGGCTATAGCCCATGGTCCAAAATGATGAAAAACGAGGATATTATTTTTTTCAAAAATTAAAAAAAACGATGGGCTATAACCCATCGTTTTTTTTCTTCATTTTTTCATTTTTTCTAAATCCTCAAAAATGATGAAAAACGGCGTGCTATAGTATGCCGTACGATATGGGCTATAGCCCATGGTCCAAAATGATGAAAAACGAGGATATTATTTTTTTCAAAAATTAAAAAAAACAATGGGTTATAACCCATCGTTTTTTTAATTTTTTAATTTTTTCCAAATCCTCAAAAATGATGAAAAACGGCGTGCTATAGTATGCCGTACGATATGGGCTATAGCCCATGGTCCAAAATGATGAAAAACGAGGATATTATTTTTTTCAAAAATTTAAAAAAACAATGGGTTATAACCCATCGTTTTTTTAATTTTTAATTTTTTTCCAAATCCTCAAAAATGATGAAAAACGGCGTGCTATAGTATGCCGTACGATATGGGCTATAGCCCATGGTCCAAAATGATGAAAAACGAGGATATTATTTTTTTTCAAAAATTTAAAAAAACAATGGGTTATAACCCATCGTTTTTTAAAATTTTAAATTTTTTCCAAATCCTCAAAAATGATGAAAAACGGCGTGCTACAGTATAGTATGCCGTACGATATGGGCTATAGCCCATATCCTCGCGGTGTATAGCGGTGTATGAGAATGGGTGTTGCGGAGGATGAGAGCATTCCTCTCATCCTCCGCAACACAATGCATTCTCTATGGCAATAGCACAAACTTTGGCATGCTACTAGTCCTACATACTTACACCTAGCAACCCCATTCTAGCCTACTTAGGTTCATCTTACGGTGGACATGTTTGCCTGAAAAGGAATCTTTGAAATGTTTCATAGTTTTAGAAATATAGTGCTTTCAAATTTGAGACATTTAACATGGGGCTCAATGGCAGCTCTATAGGCACGTCAAAAGTCACTTTCACCTAGAAACTCCATTCACACTTTTTATTATTCAGCTTACTGTGGAGACACATGCTGGAACTTTTTTTTATTTTTATGTTTTGTAGTTTATGAGTTATTTAACTTAAACGCCCAATGCATTCTCTATGGCAATAGCACAAAATTTGGCATGCTACTATTCCTACATACTTACACCTAGCAACCCCATTCTAGCCTACTTAGGTTCATCTTACGGTCGACATGTTTGCCTGAAAAGGAATCTTTGAAATGTTTCATAGTTTTAGAAATATAGTGCTTTCAAATTTGAGACATTTAACATGGGGCTCAATGGCAGCTCTATAGGCACGTCAAAAGTCACTTTCACCTAGAAACTCCATTCACACTTTTTATTATTCAGCTTACTGTGGAGACACATGCTGGAACTTTTTTTTATTTTTATGTTTTGTAGTTTATGAGTTATTTAACTTAAACGCCCAATGCATTCTCTATGGCAATAGCACAAAATTTGGCATGCTACTATTCCTGCATACTTACACCTAGCAACCCCATTCTAGCCTACTTAGGTTCATCTTACGGTGGACATGTTTGCCTGAAAAGGAATCTTTGAAATGTTTCATAGTTTTAGAAATATAGTGCTTTCAAATTTGAGACATTTAACATGGGGCTCAATGGCAGCTCTATAGGCACGTCAAAAGTCACTTTCACCTAGAAACTCCATTCACACTTTTTATTATTCAGCTTACTGTGGAGACACATGCTGGAACTTTTTTTTATTTTTATGTTTTGTAGTTTATGAGTTATTTAACTTAAACGCCCAATGCATTCTCTATGGCAATAGCACAAAATTTGGCATGCTATTATTCCTACATACTTACACCTAGCAACCCCATTCTAGCCTACTTAGGTTCATCTTACGGTGGACATGTTTGCCTGAAAAGGAATCTTTGAAATGTTTCATAGTTTTAGAAATATAGTGCTTTCAAATTTGAGACATTTAACATGGGGCTCAATGGCAGCTCTATAGGCACGTCAAAAGTCACTTTCACCTAGAAACTCCATTCACACTTTTTATTATTCAGCTTACTGTGGAGACACATGCTGGAACTTTTTTTTATTTTTATGTTTTGTAGTTTATGAGTTATTCAACTTAAACGCCCAATGCATTCTCTATGGCAATAGCACAAAATTTGGCATGCTACTATTCCTACATACTTACACCTAGCAACCCCATTCTAGCCTACTTAGGTTCATCTTACGGTGGACATGTTTGCCTGAAAAGGAATCTTTGAAATGTTTCATAGTTTTAGAAATATAGTGCTTTCAAATTTGAGACATTTAACATGGGGCTCAATGGCAGCTCTATAGGCACGTCAAAAGTCACTTTCACCTAGAAACTCCATTCACACTTTTTATTATTCAGCTTACTGTGGAGACACATGCTGGAACTTTTTTTTATTTTTATGTTTTGTAGTTTATGAGTTATTTAACTTAAACGCCCAATGCATTCTCTATGGCAATAGCACAAAATTTGGCATGCTACTAGTCCTACATACTTACACCTAGCAACCCCATTCTAGCCTACTTAGGTTAATCTTACGGTGGACATGTTTGCCTGAAAAGGAATCTTTGAAATGTTTCATAGTTTTAGAAATATAGAAAAACGAGGATAAAAACGAGGATTAAAAAAGAAATCAAAAATTCAAAAAACGATGGGATATAACCCATTGTTTTTTTAATTTTTTTCAAATCCTCAAAAATGATGAAAAACGGCGTGCTATAGTATGCCGTACGATATGGGCTATAGCCCATGGTCCAAAATGATGAAAAACGAGGATTATCTTTTTTTTTCAAAATTCAAAAAACGATGGGCTATAACCCATCGTTTTTTTTCTTCATTTTTTCATTTTTTTCAAATCCTCAAAAATGATGAAAAACGGCGTGCTATATTATGCCGTACGATATGGGCTATAGCCCATGGTCCAAAATGATGAAATACGAGGATAATTTATTTTTTTCAAAATTCAAAAAACGATGGGCTATAACCCATCGTTTTTTTTCTTCATTTTTTCATTTTTTTCAAATCCTCAAAAATGATGAAAAACGGCGTGCTATAGTATGCCGTACGATATGGGCTATAGCCCATGGTCCAAAATGATGAAAAACGAGGATATTATTTTTTTCAAAAATTAAAAAAAACGATGGGCTATAACCCATCGTTTTTTTTCTTCATTTTTTCATTTTTTTCAAATCCTCAAAAATTATGAAAAACGGCGTGCTATATTATGCCGTACGATATGGGCTATAGCCCATGGTCCAAAATGATGAAATACGAGGATACTTTATTTTTTTCAAAATTCAAAAAACGATGGGCTATAACCCATCGTTTTTTTTCTTCATTTTTTCATTTTTTTCAAATCCTCAAAAATGATGAAAAACGGCGTGCTATAGTATGCCGTACGATATGGGCTATAGCCCATGGTCCAAAATGATGAAAAACGAGGATATTATTTTTTTCAAAAATTAAAAAAAACGATGGGCTATAACCCATCGTTTTTTTTCTTCATTTTTTCATTTTTTTCAAATCCTCAAAAATTATGAAAAACGGCGTGCTATATTATGCCGTACGATATGGGCTATAGCCCATGGTCCAAAATGATGAAATACGAGGATACTTAATTTTTTTCAAAATTCAAAAAACGATGGGCTATAACCCATCGTTTTTTTTCTTCATTTTTTCATTTTTTTCAAATCCTCAAAAATGATGAAAAACGGCGTGCTATAGTATGCCGTACGATATGGGCTATAGCCCATGGTCCAAAATGATGAAAAACGAGGATATTATTTTTTTCAAAAATTAAAAAAAACAATGGGTTATAACCCATCGTTTTTTTAATTTTTTATTTTTTTCCAAATCCTCAAAAATGATGAAAAACGGCGTGCTATAGTATGCCGTACGATATGGGCTATAGCCCATGGTCCAAAATGATGAAAAACGAGGATATTATTTTTTTCAAAAATTTAAAAAAACAATGGGTTATAACCCATCGTTTTTTTTTATTTTTTTATTTTTTCCAAATCCTCAAAAATGATGAAAAACGGCGTGCTACCGTATAGTATGCCGTACGATATGGGCTATAGCCCATATCCTCGCGGTGTATAGCGGTGTATGAGAATGGGTGTTGCGGAGGATGAGAGCATTCCTCTCATCCTCCGCAACACAATGCATTCTCTATGGCAATAGCACAAACTTTGGCATGCTACTAGTCCTACATACTTACACCTAGCAACCCCATTCTAGCCTACTTAGGTTCATCTTACGGTGGACATGTTTGCCTGAAAAGGAATCTTTGAAATGTTTCATAGTTTTAGAAATATAGTGCTTTCAAATTTGAGACATTTAACATGGGGCTCAATGGCAGCTCTATAGGCACGTCAAAAGTCACTTTCACCTAGAAACTCCATTCACACTTTTTATTATTCAGCTTACTGTGGAGACACATGCTGGAACTTTTTTTTATTTTTATGTTTTGTAGTTTATGAGTTATTCAACTTAAACGCCCAATGCATTCTCTATGGCAATAGCACAAAATTTGGCATGCTACTATTCCTACATACTTACACCTAGCAACCCCATTCTAGCCTACTTAGGTTCATCTTACGGTGGACATGTTTGCCTGAAAAGGAATCTTTGAAATGTTTCATAGTTTTAGAAATATAGTGCTTTCAAATTTGAGACATTTAACATGGGGCTCAATGGCAGCTCTATAGGCACGTCAAAAGTCACTTTCACCTAGAAACTCCATTCACACTTTTTATTATTCAGCTTACTGTGGAGACACATGCTGGAACTTTTTTTTATTTTTATGTTTTGTAGTTTATGAGTTATTTAACTTAAACGCCCAATGCATTCTCTATGGCAATAGCACAAAATTTGGCATGCTACTATTCCTACATACTTACCCCTAGCAACCCCATTCTAGCCTACTTAGGTTCATCTTACGGTGGACATGTTTGCCTGAAAAGGAATCTTTGAAATGTTTCATAGTTTTAGAAATATAGAAAAACGAGGATTAAAAAAAATTTAAAAAATTCAAAAAACGATGGGCTATAACCCATTGTTTTTTTATTTTTTTTCAAATCCTCAAAAATGATGAAAAACGGCGTGCTATAGTATGCCGTACGATATGGGCTATAGCCCATGGTCCAAAATGATGAAAAACGAGGATAATTTTTTTTTTTTCAAAATTCAAAAAACGATGGGCTATAACCCATCGTTTTTTTTCTTCATTTTTTCATTTTTTTCAAATCCTCAAAAATGATGAAAAACGGCGTGCTATAGTATGCCCTACGATATGGGCTATAGCCCATGGTCCAAAATGATGAAAAACGAGGATAATTTATTTTTTTCAAAATTCAAAAAACGATGGGCTATAACCCATCGTTTTTTTTCTTCATTTTTTTCATTTTTTTCAAATCCTCAAAAATGATGAAAAACGGCGTGCTATAGTATGCCGTACGATATGGGCTATAGCCCATGGTCCAAAATGATGAAAAACGAGGATATTATTTTTTTCAAAAATTAAAAAAAACGATGGGCTATAACCCATCGTTTTTTTTCTTCATTTTTTCATTTTTTCTAAATCCTCAAAAATGATGAAAAACGGCGTGCTATAGTATGCCGTACGATATGGGCTATAGCCCATGGTCCAAAATGATGAAAAACGAGGATATTATTTTTTTCAAAAATTAAAAAAAACAATGGGTTATAACCCATCGTTTTTTTAATTTTTTAATTTTTTCCAAATCCTCAAAAATGATGAAAAACGGCGTGCTATAGTATGCCGTACGATATGGGCTATAGCCCATGGTCCAAAATGATGAAAAACGAGGATATTATTTTTTTCAAAAATTTAAAAAAACAATGGGTTATAACCCATCGTTTTTTTAATTTTTTAATTTTTTCCAAATCCTCAAAAATGATGAAAAACGGCGTGCTACAGTATAGTATGCCGTACGATATGGGCTATAGCCCATATCCTCGCGGTGTATAGCGGTGTATGAGAATGGGTGTTGCGGAGGATGAGAGCATTCCTCTCATCCTCCGCAACACAATGCATTCTCTATGGCAATAGCACAAACTTTGGCATGCTACTAGTCCTACATACTTACACCTAGCAACCCCATTCTAGCCTACTTAGGTTCATCTTACGGTGGACATGTTTGCCTGAAAAGGAATCTTTGAAATGTTTCATAGTTTTAGAAATATAGTGCTTTCAAATTTGAGACATTTAACATGGGGCTCAATGGCAGCTCTATAGGCACGTCAAAAGTCACTTTCACCTAGAAACTCCATTCACACTTTTTATTATTCAGCTTACTGTGGAGACACATGCTGGAACTTTTTTTTATTTTTATGTTTTGTAGTTTATGAGTTATTTAACTTAAACGCCCAATGCATTCTCTATGGCAATAGCACAAAATTTGGCATGCTACTAGTCCTACATACTTACACCTAGCAACCCCATTCTAGCCTACTTAGGTTCATCTTACGGTGGACATGTTTGCCTGAAAAGGAATCTTTGAAATGTTTCATAGTTTTAGAAATATAGAAAAACGAGGATAAAAACGAGGATTAAAAAAGAAATCAAAAATTCAAAAAACGATGGGATATAACCCATTGTTTTTTTAATTTTTTTCAAATCCTCAAAAATGATGAAAAACGGCGTGCTATAGTATGCCGTACGATATGGGCTATAGCCCATGGTCCAAAATGATGAAAAACGAGGATTATCTTTTTTTTTCAAAATTCAAAAAACGATGGGCTATAACCCATCGTTTTTTTTCTTCATTTTTTCATTTTTTTCAAATCCTCAAAAATGATGAAAAACGGCGTGCTATATTATGCCGTACGATATGGGCTATAGCCCATGGTCCAAAATGATGAAATACGAGGATAATTTATTTTTTTCAAAATTCAAAAAACGATGGGCTATAACCCATCGTTTTTTTTCTTCATTTTTTCATTTTTTTCAAATCCTCAAAAATGATGAAAAACGGCGTGCTATAGTATGCCGTACGATATGGGCTATAGCCCATGGTCCAAAATGATGAAAAACGAGGATATTATTTTTTTCAAAAATTAAAAAAAACGATGGGCTATAACCCATCGTTTTTTTTCTTCATTTTTTCATTTTTTTCAAATCCTCAAAAATTATGAAAAACGGCGTGCTATATTATGCCGTACGATATGGGCTATAGCCCATGGTCCAAAATGATGAAATACGAGGATACTTTATTTTTTTCAAAATTCAAAAAACGATGGGCTATAACCCATCGTTTTTTTCTTCATTTTTTCATTTTTTTCAAATCCTCAAAAATGATGAAAAACGGCGTGCTATAGTATGCCGTACGATATGGGCTATAGCCCATGGTCCAAAATGATGAAAAACGAGGATATTATTTTTTTCAAAAATTAAAAAAAACGATGGGCTATAACCCATCGTTTTTTTTCTTCATTTTTTCATTTTTTTCAAATCCTCAAAAATTATGAAAAACGGCGTGCTATATTATGCCGTACGATATGGGCTATAGCCCATGGTCCAAAATGATGAAATACGAGGATACTTTATTTTTTTCAAAATTCAAAAAACGATGGGCTATAACCCATCGTTTTTTTTCTTCATTTTTTCATTTTTTTCAAATCCTCAAAAATGATGAAAAACGGCGTGCTATAGTATGCCGTACGATATGGGCTATAGCCCATGGTCCAAAATGATGAAAAACGAGGATATTATTTTTTTCAAAAATTAAAAAAAACAATGGGTTATAACCCATCGTTTTTTTAATTTTTTAATTTTTTCCAAATCCTCAAAAATGATGAAAAACGGCGTGCTATAGTATGCCGTACGATATGGGCTATAGCCCATGGTCCAAAATGATGAAAAACGAGGATATTATTTTTTTCAAAAATTTAAAAAAACAATGGGTTATAACCCATCGTTTTTTTGTTTGTTTTTTTTTTTTCCAAATCCTCAAAAATGATGAAAAACGGCGTGCTACCGTATAGTATGCCGTACGATATGGGCTATAGCCCATATCCTCGCGGTGTATAGCGGTGTATGAGAATGGGTGTTGCGGAGGATGAGAGCATTCCTCTCATCCTCCGCAACACAATGCATTCTCTATGGCAATAGCACAAACTTTGGCATGCTACTAGTCCTACATACTTACACCTAGCAACCCCATTCTAGCCTACTTAGGTTCATCTTACGGTGGACATGTTTGCCTGAAAAGGAATCTTTGAAATGTTTCATAGTTTTAGAAATATAGTGCTTTCAAATTTGAGACATTTAACATGGGGCTCAATGGCAGCTCTATAGGCACGTCAAAAGTCACTTTCACCTAGAAACTCCATTCACACTTTTTATTATTCAGCTTACTGTGGAGACACATGCTGGAACTTTTTTTTATTTTTATGTTTTGTAGTTTATGAGTTATTCAACTTAAACGCCCAATGCATTCTCTATGGCAATAGCACAAAATTTGGCATGCTACTATTCCTACATACTTACACCTAGCAACCCCATTCTAGCCTACTTAGGTTCATCTTACGGTGGACATGTTTGCCTGAAAAGGAATCTTTGAAATGTTTCATAGTTTTAGAAATATAGTGCTTTCAAATTTGAGACATTTAACATGGGGCTCAATGGCAGCTCTATAGGCACGTCAAAAGTCACTTTCACCTAGAAACTCCATTCACACTTTTTATTATTCAGCTTACTGTGGAGACACATGCTGGAACTTTTTTTTATTTTTATGTTTTGTAGTTTATGAGTTATTTAACTTAAACGCCCAATGCATTCTCTATGGCAATAGCACAAAATTTGGCATGCTACTATTCCTACATACTTACCCCTAGCAACCCCATTCTAGCCTACTTAGGTTCATCTTACGGTGGACATGTTTGCCTGAAAAGGAATCTTTGAAATGTTTCATAGTTTTAGAAATATAGAAAAACGAGGATTAAAAAAAAATTCAAAAATTCAAAAAACGATGGGCTATAACCCATTGTTTTTTTATTTTTTTTCAAATCCTCAAAAATGATGAAAAACGGCGTGCTATAGTATGCCGTACGATATGGGCTATAGCCCATGGTCCAAAATGATGAAAAACGAGGATAATTTTTTTTTTTCAAAATTCAAAAAACGATGGGCTATAACCCATCGTTTTTTTTCTTCATTTTTTCATTTTTTTCAAATCCTCAAAAATGATGAAAAACGGCGTGCTATAGTATGCCCTACGATATGGGCTATAGCCCATGGTCCAAAATGATGAAAAACGAGGATAATTTATTTTTTTCAAAATTCAAAAAACGATGGGCTATAACCTATCGTTTTTTTTCTTCATTTTTTTCATTTTTTTCAAATCCTCAAAAATGATGAAAAACGGCGTGCTATAGTATGCCGTACGATATGGGCTATAGCCCATGGTCCAAAATGATGAAAAACGAGGATATTATTTTTTTCAAAAATTAAAAAAAACGATGGGCTATAACCCATCGTTTTTTTTCTTCATTTTTTCATTTTTTCTAAATCCTCAAAAATGATGAAAAACGGCGTGCTATAGTATGCCGTACGATATGGGCTATAGCCCATGGTCCAAAATGATGAAAAACGAGGATATTATTTTTTTCAAAAATTAAAAAAAACAATGGGTTATAACCCATCGTTTTTTTAATTTTTTAATTTTTTCCAAATCCTCAAAAATGATGAAAAACGGCGTGCTATAGTATGCCGTACGATATGGGCTATAGCCCATGGTCCAAAATGATGAAAAACGAGGATATTATTTTTTTCAAAAATTTAAAAAAACAATGGGTTATAACCCATCGTTTTTTTAATTTTTTAATTTTTTCCAAATCCTCAAAAATGATGAAAAACGGCGTGCTACAGTATAGTATGCCGTACGATATGGGCTATAGCCCATATCCTCGCGGTGTATAGCGGTGTATGAGAATGGGTGTTGCGGAGGATGAGAGCATTCCTCTCATCCTCCGCAACACAATGCATTCTCTATGGCAATAGCACAAACTTTGGCATGCTACTAGTCCTACATACTTACACCTAGCAACCCCATTCTAGCCTACTTAGGTTCATCTTACGGTGGACATGTTTGCCTGAAAAGGAATCTTTGAAATGTTTCATAGTTTTAGAAATATAGTGCTTTCAAATTTGAGACATTTAACATGGGGCTCAATGGCAGCTCTATAGGCACGTCAAAAGTCACTTTCACCTAGAAACTCCATTCACACTTTTTATTATTCAGCTTACTGTGGAGACACATGCTGGAACTTTTTTTTATTTTTATGTTTTGTAGTTTATGAGTTATTTAACTTAAACGCCCAATGCATTCTCTATGGCAATAGCACAAAATTTGGCATGCTACTAGTCCTACATACTTACACCTAGCAACCCCATTCTAGCCTACTTAGGTTCATCTTACGGTGGACATGTTTGCCTGAAAAGGAATCTTTGAAATGTTTCATAGTTTTAGAAATATAGAAAAACGAGGATTAAAAAAAAATTCAAAAATTCAAAAAACGATGGGCTATAACCCATTGTTTTTTTATTTTTTTTCAAATCCTCAAAAATGATGAAAAACGGCGTGCTATAGTATGCCGTACGATATGGGCTATAGCCCATGGTCCAAAATGATGAAAAACGAGGATAATTGTTTTTTTTTCAAAATTCAAAAAACGATGTGCTATAACCCATCGTTTTTTTTCTTCATTTTTTCATTTTTTTCAAATCCTCAAAAATGATGAAAAACGGCGTGCTATAGTATGCCGTACGATATGGGCTATAGCCCATGGTCCAAAATGATGAAAAACGAGGATAATTTATTTTTTTCAAAATTCAAAAAACGATGGGCTATAACCCATCGTTTTTTTTCTTCATTTTTTTCATTTTTTTCAAATCCTCAAAAATGATGAAAAACGGCGTGCTATAGTATGCCGTACGATATGGGCTATAGCCCATGGTCCAAAATGATGAAAAACGAGGATATTATTTTTTTCAAAAATTAAAAAAAACGATGGGCTATAACCCATCGTTTTTTTTCTTCATTTTTTCATTTTTTCTAAATCCTCAAAAATGATGAAAAACGGCGTGCTATAGTATGCCGTACGATATGGGCTATAGCCCATGGTCCAAAATGATGAAAAACGAGGATATTATTTTTTTCAAAAATTAAAAAAAACAATGGGTTATAACCCATCGTTTTTTTAATTTTTTAATTTTTTCCAAATCCTCAAAAATGATGAAAAACGGCGTGCTATAGTATGCCGTACGATATGGGCTATAGCCCATGGTCCAAAATGATGAAAAACGAGGATATTATTTTTTTCAAAAATTTAAAAAAACAATGGGTTATAACCCATCGTTTTTTTAATTTTTTAATTTTTTCCAAATCCTCAAAAATGATGAAAAACGGCGTGCTACAGTATAGTATGCCGTACGATATGGGCTATAGCCCATATCCTCGCGGTGTATAGCGGTGTATGAGAATGGGTGTTGCGGAGGATGAGAGCATTCCTCTCATCCTCCGCAACACAATGCATTCTCTATGGCAATAGCACAAACTTTGGCATGCTACTAGTCCTACATACTTACACCTAGCAACCCCATTCTAGCCTACTTAGGTTCATCTTACGGTGGACATGTTTGCCTGAAAAGGAATCTTTGAAATGTTTCATAGTTTTAGAAATATAGTGCTTTCAAATTTGAGACATTTAACATGGGGCTCAATGGCAGCTCTATAGGCACGTCAAAAGTCACTTTCACCTAGAAACTCCATTCACACTTTTTATTATTCAGCTTACTGTGGAGACACATGCTGGAACTTTTTTTTATTTTTATGTTTTGTAGTTTATGAGTTATTTAACTTAAACGCCCAATGCATTCTCTATGGCAATAGCACAAAATTTGGCATGCTACTATTCCTACATACTTACACCTAGCAACCCCATTCTAGCCTACTTAGGTTCATCTTACGGTGGACATGTTTGCCTGAAAAGGAATCTTTGAAATGTTTCATAGTTTTAGAAATATAGTGCTTTCAAATTTGAGACATTTAACATGGGGCTCAATGGCAGCTCTATAGGCACGTCAAAAGTCACTTTCACCTAGAAACTCCATTCACACTTTTTATTATTCAGCTTACTGTGGAGACACATGCTGGAACTTTTTTTTATTTTTATGTTTTGTAGTTTATGAGTTATTTAACTTAAACGCCCAATGCATTCTCTATGGCAATAGCACAAAATTTGGCATGCTACTATTCCTGCATACTTACACCTAGCAACCCCATTCTAGCCTACTTAGGTTCATCTTACGGTGGACATGTTTGCCTGAAAAGGAATCTTTGAAATGTTTCATAGTTTTAGAAATATAGTGCTTTCAAATTTGAGACATTTAACATGGGGCTCAATGGCAGCTCTATAGGCACGTCAAAAGTCACTTTCACCTAGAAACTCCATTCACACTTTTTATTATTCAGCTTACTGTGGAGACACATGCTGGAACTTTTTTTTATTTTTATGTTTTGTAGTTTATGAGTTATTTAACTTAAACGCCCAATGCATTCTCTATGGCAATAGCACAAAATTTGGCATGCTATTATTCCTACATACTTACACCTAGCAACCCCATTCTAGCCTACTTAGGTTCATCTTACGGTGGACATGTTTGCCTGAAAAGGAATCTTTGAAATGTTTCATAGTTTTAGAAATATAGTGCTTTCAAATTTGAGACATTTAACATGGGGCTCAATGGCAGCTTTATAGGCACGTCAAAAGTCACTTTCACCTAGAAACTCCATTCACACTTTTTATTATTCAGCTTACTGTGGAGACACATGCTGGAACTTTTTTTTATTTTTATGTTTTGCAGTTTATGAGTTATTTAACTTAAACGCCCAATGCATTCTCTATGGCAATAGCACAAAATTTGGCATGCTACTAGTCCTACATACTTACACCTAGCAACCCCATTCTAGCCTACTTAGGTTCATCTTACGGTGGACATGTTTGCCTGAAAAGGAATCTTTGAAATGTTTCATAGTTTTAGAAATATAGAAAAACGAGGATAAAAACGAGGATTAAAAAAAAAATCAAAAATTAAAAAAACGATGGGCTATAACCCATTGTTTTTTTAAATTTTTTCAAATCCTCAAAAATGATGAAAAACGGCGTGCTATAGTATGCCGTACGATATGGGCTATAGCCCATGGTCCAAAATGATGAAAAACGAGGATAATTTTTTTTTTTCAAAATTCAAAAAACGATGGGCTATAACTCATCGTTTTTTTTCTTCATTTTTTCATTTTTTTCAAATCCTCAAAAATGATGAAGAACGGCGTGCTATAGTATGCCGTACGATATGGGCTATAGCCCATGGTCCAAAATGATGAAAAACGAGGATATTATTTTTTTCAAAAATAAAAAAAAACAATGGGTTATAACCCATCGTTTTTTTAATTTTTAATTTTTTTCCAAATCCTCAAAAATGATGAAAAACGGCGTGCTATAGTATGCCGTACGATATGGGCTATAGCCCATGGTCCAAAATGATGAAAAACGAGGATATTATTTTTTTTCAAAAATTTAAAAAAACAATGGGTTATAACCCATCGTTTTTTAAAATTTTAAATTTTTTCCAAATCCTCAAAAATGATGAAAAACGGCGTGCTACAGTATAGTATGCCGTACGATATGGGCTATAGCCCATATCCTCGCGGTGTATAGCGGTGTATGAGAATGGGTGTTGCGGAGGATGAGAGCATTCCTCTCATCCTCCGCAACACAATGCATTCTCTATGGCAATAGCACAAACTTTGGCATGCTACTAGTCCTACATACTTACACCTAGCAACCCCATTCTAGCCTACTTAGGTTCATCTTACGGTGGACATGTTTGCCTGAAAAGGAATCTTTGAAATGTTTCATAGTTTTAGAAATATAGTGCTTTCAAATTTGAGACATTTAACATGGGGCTCAATGGCAGCTCTATAGGCACGTCAAAAGTCACTTTCACCTAGAAACTCCATTCACACTTTTTATTATTCAGCTTACTGTGGAGACACATGCTGGAACTTTTTTTTATTTTTATGTTTTGTAGTTTATGAGTTATTTAACTTAAACGCCCAATGCATTCTCTATGGCAATAGCACAAAATTTGGCATGCTATTATTCCTACATACTTACACCTAGCAACCCCATTCTAGCCTACTTAGGTTCATCTTACGGTGGACATGTTTGCCTGAAAAGGAATCTTTGAAATGTTTCATAGTTTTAGAAATATAGTGCTTTCAAATTTGAGACATTTAACATGGGGCTCAATGGCAGCTTTATAGGCACGTCAAAAGTCACTTTCACCTAGAAACTCCATTCACACTTTTTATTATTCAGCTTACTGTGGAGACACATGCTGGAACTTTTTTTTATTTTTATGTTTTGCAGTTTATGAGTTATTTAACTTAAACGCCCAATGCATTCTCTATGGCAATATCACAAAATTTGGCATGCTACTAGTCCTACATACTTACACCTAGCAACCCCATTCTAGCCTACTTAGGTTCATCTTACGGTGGACATGTTTGCCTGAAAAGGAATCTTTGAAATGTTTCATAGTTTTAGAAATATAGAAAAACGAGGATAAAAACGAGGATTAAAAAAAAAATCAAAAATTAAAAAAACGATGGGCTATAACCCATTGTTTTTTTAATTTTTTTCAAATCCTCAAAAATGATGAAAAACGGCGTGCTATAGTATGCCGTACGATATGGGCTATAGCCCATGGTCCAAAATGATGAAAAACGAGGATAATTTTTTTTTTTCAAAATTCAAAAAACGATGGGCTATAACTCATCGTTTTTTTTCTTCATTTTTTCATTTTTTTCAAATCCTCAAAAATGATGAAGAACGGCGTGCTATAGTATGCCGTACGATATGGGCTATAGCCCATGGTCCAAAATGATGAAAAACGAGGATATTATTTTTTTCAAAAATAAAAAAAAACAATGGGTTATAACCCATCGTTTTTTTAATTTTTAATTTTTTTCCAAATCCTCAAAAATGATGAAAAACGGCGTGCTATAGTATGCCGTACGATATGGGCTATAGCCCATGGTCCAAAATGATGAAAAACGAGGATATTATTTTTTTTCAAAAATTTAAAAAAACAATGGGTTATAACCCATCGTTTTTTAAAATTTTAAATTTTTTCCAAATCCTCAAAAATGATGAAAAACGGCGTGCTACAGTATAGTATGCCGTACGATATGGGCTATAGCCCATATCCTCGCGGTGTATAGCGGTGTATGAGAATGGGTGTTGCGGAGGATGAGAGCATTCCTCTCATCCTCCGCAACACAATGCATTCTCTATGGCAATAGCACAAACTTTGGCATGCTACTAGTCCTACATACTTACACCTAGCAACCCCATTCTAGCCTACTTAGGTTCATCTTACGGTGGACATGTTTGCCTGAAAAGGAATCTTTGAAATGTTTCATAGTTTTAGAAATATAGTGCTTTCAAATTTGAGACATTTAACATGGGGCTCAATGGCAGCTCTATAGGCACGTCAAAAGTCACTTTCACCTAGAAACTCCATTCACACTTTTTATTATTCAGCTTACTGTGGAGACACATGCTGGAACTTTTTTTTATTTTTATGTTTTGTAGTTTATGAGTTATTTAACTTAAACGCCCAATGCATTCTCTATGGCAATAGCACAAAATTTGGCATGCTACTTGTCCTACATACTTACACCTAGCAACCCCATTCTAGCCTACTTAGGTTCATCTTACGGTGGACATGTTTGCCTGAAAAGGAATCTTTGAAATGTTTCATAGTTTTAGAAATATAGTGCTTTCAAATTTGAGACATTTAACATGGGGCTCAATGGCAGCTTTATAGGCACGTCAAAAGTCACTTTCACCTAGAAACTCCATTCACACTTTTTATTATTCAGCTTACTGTGGAGACACATGCTGGAACTTTTTTTTATTTTTATGTTTTGTAGTTTATGAGTTATTTAACTTAAACGCCCAATGCATTCTCTATGGCAATAGCACAAAATTTGGCATGCTACTTGTCCTACATACTTACACCTAGCAACCCCATTCTAGCCTACTTAGGTTCATCTTACGGTGGACATGTTTGCCTGAAAAGGAATCTTTGAAATGTTTCATAGTTTTAGAAATATAGAAAAACGAGGATAAAAACGAGGATTAAAAAAAAAATCAAAAATTCAAAAAACGATGGGCTATAACCCATTGTTTTTTTTAATTTTTTTCAAATCCTCAAAAATGATGAAAAACGGCGTGCTATAGTATGCCGTACGATATGGGCTATAGCCCATGGTCCAAAATGATGAAAAACGAGGATATTTTTTTTTTTTCAAAATTCTAAAAACGATGGGCTATAACCCATCGTTTTTTTTCTTCATTTTTTCATTTTTTTTAAAATCCTCAAAAATGATGAAAAACGGCGTGCTATAGTATGCCGTACGATATGGGCTATAGCCCATGGTCCAAAATGATGAAAAACGAGGATATTATTTTTTTCAAAAATTAAAAAAAACGATGGGCTATAACCCATCGTTTTTTTTCTTCATTTTTTCCAAATCCTCAAAAATGATGAAAAACGGCGTGCTATAGTATGCCGTACGATATGGGCTATAGCCCATGGTCCAAAATGATGAAAAACGAGGATATTATTTTTTTCAAAAATTAAAAAAAACAATGGGTTATAACCCATCGTTTTTTTAATTTTTTAATTTTTTCCAAATCCTCAAAAATGATGAAAAACGGCGTGCTATAGTATGCCGTACGATATGGGCTATAGCCCATGGTCCAAAATGATGAAAAACGAGGATATTATTTTTTTCAAAAATTAAAAAAAACAATGGGTTATAACCCATCGTTTTTTTTAATTTTTTAATTTTTTCCAAATCCTCAAAAATGATGAAAAACGGCGTGCTACCGTATAGTATGCCGTACGATATGGGCTATAGCCCATATCCTCGCGGTGTATAGCGGTGTATGAGAATGGGTGTTGCGGAGGATGAGAGCATTCCTCTCATCCTCCGCAACACAATGCATTCTCTATGGCAATAGCACAAACTTTGGCATGCTACTAGTCCTACATACTTACACCTAGCAACCCCATTCTAGCCTACTTAGGTTCATCTTACGGTGGACATGTTTGCCTGAAAAGGAATCTTTGAAATGTTTCATAGTTTTAGAAATATAGTGCTTTCAAATTTGAGACATTTAACATGGGGCTCAATGGCAGCTCTATAGGCACGTCAAAAGTCACTTTCACCTAGAAACTCCATTCACACTTTTTATTATTCAGCTTACTGTGGAGACACATGCTGGAACTTTTTTTTATTTTTATGTTTTGTAGTTTATGAGTTATTCAACTTAAACGCCCAATGCATTCTCTATGGCAATAGCACAAAATTTGGCATGCTACTATTCCTACATACTTACACCTAGCAACCCCATTCTAGCCTACTTAGGTTCATCTTACGGTGGACATGTTTGCCTGAAAAGGAATCTTTGAAATGTTTCATAGTTTTAGAAATATAGTGCTTTCAAATTTGAGACATTTAACATGGGGCTCAATGGCAGCTCTATAGGCACGTCAAAAGTCACTTTCACCTAGAAACTCCATTCACACTTTTTATTATTCAGCTTACTGTGGAGACACATGCTGGAACTTTTTTTAATTTTTATGTTTTGTAGTTTATGAGTTATTTAACTTAAACGCCCAATGCATTCTCTATGGCAATAGCACAAAATTTGGCATGCTACTAGTCCTACATACTTACACCTAGCAACCCCATTCTAGCCTACTTAGGTTCATCTTACGGTGGACATGTTTGCCTGAAAAGGAATCTTTGAAATGTTTCATAGTTTTAGAAATATAGAAAAACGAGGATTAAAAATTCAAAAATTCAAAAAACGATGGGCTATAACCCATTGTTTTTTTTTTTTTTTTCAAATCCTCAAAAATGATGAAAAACGGCGTGCTATAGTATGCCGTACGATATGGGCTATAGCCCATGGTCCAAAATGATGAAAAACGAGGATAATTTTTTTTTTTCAAAATTCAAAAAACGATGGGCTATAACCCATCGTTTTTTTTCTTCATTTTTTCATTTTTTTCAAATCCTCAAAAATTATGAAAAACGGCGTGCTATAGTATGCCGTACGATATGGGCTATAGCCCATGGTCCAAAATGATGAAAAACGAGGATAATTTATTTTTTTCAAAATTCAAAAAACGATGGGCTATAACCCATCGTTTTTTTTCTTCATTTTTTTCATTTTTTTCAAATCCTCAAAAATGATGAAAAACGGCGTGCTATAGTATGCCGTACGATATGGGCTATAGCCCATGGTCCAAAATGATGAAAAACGAGGATATTATTTTTTTCAAAAATTAAAAAAAAACGATGGGCTATAACCCATCGTTTTTTTTCTTCATTTTTTCATTTTTTCTAAATCCTCAAAAATGATGAAAAACGGCGTGCTATAGTATGCCGTACGATATGGGCTATAGCCCATGGTCCAAAATGATGAAAAACGAGGATATTATTTTTTTCAAAAATTAAAAAAAACAATGGGTTATAACCCATCGTTTTTTTAATTTTTTAATTTTTTCCAAATCCTCAAAAATGATGAAAAACGGCGTGCTATAGTATGCCGTACGATATGGGCTATAGCCCATGGTCCAAAATGATGAAAAACGAGGATATTATTTTTTTCAAAAATTTAAAAAAACAATGGGTTATAACCCATCGTTTTTTCCTCTCATCCTCCGCAACACAATGCATTCTCTATGGCAATAGCACAAACTTTGGCATGCTACTAGTCCTACATACTTACACCTAGCAACCCCATTCTAGCCTACTTAGGTTCATCTTACGGTGGACATGTTTGCCTGAAAAGGAATCTTTGAAATGTTTCATAGTTTTAGAAATATAGTGCTTTCAAATTTGAGACATTTAACATGGGGCTCAATGGCAGCTCTATAGGCACGTCAAAAGTCACTTTCACCTAGAAACTCCATTCACACTTTTTATTATTCAGCTTACTGTGGAGACACATGCTGGATTTTATTTTTATTTTTATGTTTTGTAGTTTATGAGTTATTTGACTTAAACGCCCAATGCATTCTCTATGGCAATAGCACAAAATTTGGCATGCTACTATTCCTACATACTTACACCTAGCAACCCCATTCTAGCCTACTTAGGTTCATCTTACGGTGGACATGTTTGCCTGAAAAGGAATCTTTGAAATGTTTCATAGTTTTAGAAATATAGTGCTTTCAAATTTGAGACATTTAACATGGGGCTCAATGGCAGCTCTATAGGCACGTCAAAAGTCACTTTCACCTAGAAACTCCATTCACACTTTTTATTATTCAGCTTACTGTGGAGACACATGCTGGAACTTTTTTTTATTTTTATGTTTTGTAGTTTATGAGTTATTTAACTTAAACGCCCAATGCATTCTCTATGGCAATAGCACAAAATTTGGCATGCTACTATTCCTGCATACTTACACCTAGCAACCCCATTCTAGCCTACTTAGGTTCATCTTACGGTGGACATGTTTGCCTGAAAAGGAATCTTTGAAATGTTTCATAGTTTTAGAAATATAGTGCTTTCAAATTTGAGACATTTAACATGGGGCTCAATGGCAGCTCTATAGGCACGTCAAAAGTCACTTTCACCTAGAAACTCCATTCACACTTTTTATTATTCAGCTTACTGTGGAGACACATGCTGGAACTTTTTTTTATTTTTATGTTTTGTAGTTTATGAGTTATTTAACTTAAACGCCCAATGCATTCTCTATGGCAATAGCACAAAATTTGGCATGCTACTTGTCCTACATACTTACACCTAGCAACCCCATTCTAGCCTACTTAGGTTCATCTTACGGTGGACATGTTTGCCTGAAAAGGAATCTTTGAAATGTTTCATAGTTTTAGAAATATAGTGCTTTCAAATTTGAGACATTTAACATGGGGCTCAATGGCAGCTTTATAGGCACGTCAAAAGTCACTTTCACCTAGAAACTCCATTCACACTTTTTATTATTCAGCTTACTGTGGAGACACATGCTGGAACTTTTTTTTATTTTTATGTTTTGTAGTTTATGAGTTATTTAACTTAAACGCCCAATGCATTCTCTATGGCAATAGCACAAAATTTGGCATGCTACTATTCCTGCATACTTACACCTAGCAACCCCATTCTAGCCTACTTAGGTTCATCTTACGGTGGACATGTTTGCCTGAAAAGGAATCTTTGAAATGTTTCATAGTTTTAGAAATATAGTGCTTTCAAATTTGAGACATTTAACATGGGGCTCAATGGCAGCTCTATAGGCACGTCAAAAGTCACTTTCACCTAGAAACTCCATTCACACTTTTTATTATTCAGCTTACTGTGGAGACACATGCTGGAACTTTTTTTTATTTTTATGTTTTGTAGTTTATGAGTTATTTAACTTAAACGCCCAATGCATTCTCTATGGCAATAGCACAAAATTTGGCATGCTACTTGTCCTACATACTTACACCTAGCAACCCCATTCTAGCCTACTTAGGTTCATCTTACGGTGGACATGTTTGCCTGAAAAGGAATCTTTGAAATGTTTCATAGTTTTAGAAATATAGTGCTTTCAAATTTGAGACATTTAACATGGGGCTCAATGGCAGCTTTATAGGCACGTCAAAAGTCACTTTCACCTAGAAACTCCATTCACACTTTTTATTATTCAGCTTACTGTGGAGACACATGCTGGAACTTTTTTTTATTTTTATGTTTTGTAGTTTATGAGTTATTTAACTTAAACGCCCAATGCATTCTCTATGGCAATAGCACAAAATTTGGCATGCTACTTGTCCTACATACTTACACCTAGCAACCCCATTCTAGCCTACTTAGGTTCATCTTACGGTGGACATGTTTGCCTGAAAAGGAATCTTTGAAATGTTTCATAGTTTTAGAAATATAGAAAAACGAGGATAAAAACGAGGATTAAAAAAAAAATCAAAAATTCAAAAAACGATGGGCTATAACCCATTGTTTTTTTTAATTTTTTTCAAATCCTCAAAAATGATGAAAAACGGCGTGCTATAGTATGCCGTACGATATGGGCTATAGCCCATGGTCCAAAATGATGAAAAACGAGGATAATTTTTTTTTTTCAAAATTCAAAAAACGATGGGCTATAACCCATCGTTTTTTTTCTTCATTTTTTCATTTTTTTTAAAATCCTCAAAAATGATGAAAAACGGCGTGCTATAGTATGCCGTACGATATGGGCTATAGCCCATGGTCCAAAATGATGAAAAACGAGGATATTATTTTTTTCAAAAATTAAAAAAAACGATGGGCTATAACCCATCGTTTTTTTTCTTCATTTTTTCCAAATCCTCAAAAATGATGAAAAACGGCGTGCTATAGTATGCCGTACGATATGGGCTATAGCCCATGGTCCAAAATGATGAAAAACGAGGATATTATTTTTTTCAAAAATTAAAAAAAACAATGGGTTATAACCCATCGTTTTTTTAATTTTTTAATTTTTTCCAAATCCTCAAAAATGATGAAAAACGGCGTGCTATAGTATGCCGTACGATATGGGCTATAGCCCATGGTCCAAAATGATGAAAAACGAGGATATTATTTTTTTCAAAAATTAAAAAAAACAATGGGTTATAACCCATCGTTTTTTTAATTTTTTAATTTTTTCCAAATCCTCAAAAATGATGAAAAACGGCGTGCTACAGTATAGTATGCCGTACGATATGGGCTATAGCCCATATCCTCGCGGTGTATAGCGGTGTATGAGAATGGGTGTTGCGGAGGATGAGAGCATTCCTCTCATCCTCCGCAACACAATGCATTCTCTATGGCAATAGCACAAACTTTGGCATGCTACTAGTCCTACATACTTACACCTAGCAACCCCATTCTAGCCTACTTAGGTTCATCTTACGGTGGACATGTTTGCCTGAAAAGGAATCTTTGAAATGTTTCATAGTTTTAGAAATATAGTGCTTTCAAATTTGAGACATTTAACATGGGGCTCAATGGCAGCTCTATAGGCACGTCAAAAGTCACTTTCACCTAGAAACTCCATTCACACTTTTTATTATTCAGCTTACTGTGGAGACACATGCTGGAACTTTTTTTTATTTTTATGTTTTGTAGTTTATGAGTTATTTAACTTAAACGCCCAATGCATTCTCTATGGCAATAGCACAAAATTTGGCATGCTACTATTCCTACATACTTACACCTAGCAACCCCATTCTAGCCTACTTAGGTTCATCTTACGGTGGACATGTTTGCCTGAAAAGGAATCTTTGAAATGTTTCATAGTTTTAGAAATATAGTGCTTTCAAATTTGAGACATTTAACATGGGGCTCAATGGCAGCTTTATAGGCACGTCAAAAGTCACTTTCACCTAGAAACTCCATTCACACTTTTTATTATTCAGCTTACTGTGGAGACACATGCTGGAACTTTTTTTTATTTTTATGTTTTGCAGTTTATGAGTTATTTAACTTAAACGCCCAATGCATTCTCTATGGCAATAGCACAAAATTTGGCATGCTACTAGTCCTACATACTTACACCTAGCAACCCCATTCTAGCCTACATAGGTTCATCTTACGGTGGACATGTTTGCCTGAAAAGGAATCTTTGAAATGTTTCATAGTTTTAGAAATATAGAAAAACGAGGATAAAAACGAGGATTAAAAAAAAAATCAAAAATTAAAAAAACGATGGGCTATAACCCATTGTTTTTTTATTTTTTTTCAAATCCTCAAAAATGATGAAAAACGGCGTGCTATAGTATGCCGTACGATATGGGCTATAGCCCATGGTCCAAAATGATGAAAAACGAGGATAATTTTTTTTTTTCAAAATTCAAAAAACGATGGGCTATAACTCATCGTTTTTTTTCTTCATTTTTTCATTTTTTTCAAATCCTCAAAAATGATGAAGAACGGCGTGCTATAGTATGCCGTACGATATGGGCTATAGCCCATGGTCCAAAATGATGAAAAACGAGGATATTATTTTTTTCAAAAATAAAAAAAAACAATGGGTTATAACCCATCGTTTTTTTAATTTTTAATTTTTTTCCAAATCCTCAAAAATGATGAAAAACGGCGTGCTATAGTATGCCGTACGATATGGGCTATAGCCCATGGTCCAAAATGATGAAAAACTAGGATATTATTTTTTTTCAAAAATTTAAAAAAACAATGGGTTATAACCCATCGTTTTTTTAATTTTTTAATTTTTTCCAAATCCTCAAAAATGATGAAAAACGGCGTGCTACAGTATAGTATGCCGTACGATATGGGCTATAGCCCATATCCTCGCGGTGTATAGCGGTGTATGAGAATGGGTGTTGCGGAGGATGAGAGCATTCCTCTCATCCTCCGCAACACAATGCATTCTCTATGGCAATAGCACAAACTTTGGCATGCTACTAGTCCTACATACTTACACCTAGCAACCCCATTCTAGCCTACTTAGGTTCATCTTACGGTGGACATGTTTGCCTGAAAAGGAATCATTGAAATGTTTCATAGTTTTAGAAATATAGTGCTTTCAAATTTGAGACATTTAACATGGGGCTCAATGGCAGCTCTATAGGCACGTCAAAAGTCACTTTCACCTAGAAACTCCATTCACACTTTTTATTATTCAGCTTACTGTGGAGACACATGCTGGAACTTTTTTTTATTTTTATGTTTTGTAGTTTATGAGTTATTTAACTTAAACGCCCAATGCATTCTCTATGGCAATAGCACAAAATTTGGCATGCTACTTGTCCTACATACTTACACCTAGCAACCCCATTCTAGCCTACTTAGGTTCATCTTACGGTGGACATGTTTGCCTGAAAAGGAATCTTTGAAATGTTTCATAGTTTTAGAAATATAGTGCTTTCAAATTTGAGACATTTAACATGGGGCTCAATGGCAGCTTTATAGGCACGTCAAAAGTCACTTTCACCTAGAAACTCCATTCACACTTTTTATTATTCAGCTTACTGTGGAGACACATGCTGGAACTTTTTTTTATTTTTATGTTTTGTAGTTTATGAGTTATTTAACTTAAACGCCCAATGCATTCTCTATGGCAATAGCACAAAATTTGGCATGCTACTTGTCCTACATACTTACACCTAGCAACCCCATTCTAGCCTACTTAGGTTCATCTTACGGTGGACATGTTTGCCTGAAAAGGAATCTTTGAAATGTTTCATAGTTTTAGAAATATAGAAAAACGAGGATAAAAACGAGGATTAAAAAAAAAATCAAAAATTCAAAAAACGATGGGCTATAACCCATTGTTTTTTTTTATTTTTTTCAAATCCTCAAAAATGATGAAAAACGGCGTGCTATAGTATGCCGTACGATATGGGCTATAGCCCATGGTCCAAAATGATGAAAAACGAGGATAATTTTTTTTTTTCAAAATTCAAAAAACGATGGGCTATAACCCATCGTTTTTTTTCTTCATTTTTTCATTTTTTTTAAAATCCTCAAAAATGATGAAAAACGGCGTGCTATAGTATGCCGTACGATATGGGCTATAGCCCATGGTCCAAAATGATGAAAAACGAGGATATTATTTTTTTCAAAAATTAAAAAAAACGATGGGCTATAACCCATCGTTTTTTTTCTTCATTTTTTCCAAATCCTCAAAAATGATGAAAAACGGCGTGCTATAGTATGCCGTACGATATGGGCTATAGCCCATGGTCCAAAATGATGAAAAACGAGGATATTATTTTTTTCAAAAATTAAAAAAAACAATGGGTTATAACCCATCGTTTTTTTAATTTTTTAATTTTTTCCAAATCCTCAAAAATGATGAAAAACGGCGTGCTATAGTATGCCGTACGATATGGGCTATAGCCCATGGTCCAAAATGATGAAAAACGAGGATATTATTTTTTTCAAAAATTTAAAAAAACAATGGGTTATAACCCATCGTTTTTTTAATTTTTTAATTTTTTCCAAATCCTCAAAAATGATGAAAAACGGCGTGCTACAGTATAGTATGCCGTACGATATGGGCTATAGCCCATATCCTCGCGGTGTATAGCGGTGTATGAGAATGGGTGTTGCGGAGGATGAGAGCATTCCTCTCATCCTCCGCAACACAATGCATTCTCTATGGCAATAGCACAAACTTTGGCATGCTACTAGTCCTACATACTTACACCTAGCAACCCCATTCTAGCCTACTTAGGTTCATCTTACGGTGGACATGTTTGCCTGAAAAGGAATCTTTGAAATGTTTCATAGTTTTAGAAATATAGTGCTTTCAAATTTGAGACATTTAACATGGGGCTCAATGGCAGCTCTATAGGCACGTCAAAAGTCACTTTCACCTAGAAACTCCATTCACACTTTTTATTATTCAGCTTACTGTGGAGACACATGCTGGAACTTTTTTTTATTTTTATGTTTTGTAGTTTATGAGTTATTTAACTTAAACGCCCAATGCATTCTCTATGGCAATAGCACAAAATTTGGCATGCTACTATTCCTACATACTTACACCTAGCAACCCCATTCTAGCCTACTTAGGTTCATCTTACGGTGGACATGTTTGCCTGAAAAGGAATCTTTGAAATGTTTCATAGTTTTAGAAATATAGTGCTTTCAAATTTGAGACATTTAACATGGGGCTCAATGGCAGCTCTATAGGCACGTCAAAAGTCACTTTCACCTAGAAACTCCATTCACACTTTTTATTATTCAGCTTACTGTGGAGACACATGCTGGAACTTTATTTTATTTTTATGTTTTGCAGTTTATGAGTTATTTAACTTAAACGCCCAATGCATTCTCTATGGCAATAGCACAAAATTTGGCATGCTACTAGTCCTACATACTTACACCTAGCAACCCCATTCTAGCCTACTTAGGTTCATCTTACGGTGGACATGTTTGCCTGAAAAGGAATCTTTGAAATGTTTCATAGTTTTAGAAATATAGAAAAAAGAGGATAAAAACGAGGATTAAAAAAAAAAATCAAAAATTCAAAAAACGATGGGCTATAACCCATTGTTTTTTTTATTTTTTTTCAAATCCTCAAAAATGATAAAAAACGGCGTGCTATAGTATGCCGTACGATATGGGCTATAGCCCATGGTCCAAAATGATGAAAAACGAGGATATTTTTTTTTTTTGAAAATTCACAAAACGATGGGCTATAACCCATCGTTTTTTTTCTTCATTTTTTCATTTTTTTCAAATCCTCAAAAATGATGAAAAACGGCGTGCTATAGTATGCCGTACGATATGGGCTATAGCCCATGGTCCAAAATGATGAAAAACGAGGATATTATTTTTTTCAAAAATTAAAAAAAACAATGGGTTATAACCCATCGTTTTTTTAATTTTTTAATTTTTTCCAAATCCTCAAAAATGATGAAAAACGGCGTGCTACAGTATAGTATGCCGTACGATATGGGCTATAGCCCATATCCTCGCGGTGTATAGCGGTGTATGAGAATGGGTGTTGCGGAGGATGAGAGCATTCCTCTCATCCTCCGCAACACAATGCATTCTCTATGGCAATAGCACAAACTTTGGCATGCTACTAGTCCTACATACTTACACCTAGCAACCCCATTCTAGCCTACTTAGGTTCATCTTACGGTGGACATGTTTGCCTGAAAAGGAATCTTTGAAATGTTTCATAGTTTTAGAAATATAGTGCTTTCAAATTTGAGACATTTAACATGGGGCTCAATGGCAGCTCTATAGGCACGTCAAAAGTCACTTTCACCTAGAAACTCCATTCACACTTTTTATTATTCAGCTTACTGTGGAGACACATGCTGGAACTTTTTTTTATTTTTATGTTTTGTAGTTTATGAGTTATTTAACTTAAACGCCCAATGCATTCTCTATGGCAATAGCACAAAATTTGGCATGCTACTATTCCTACATACTTACACCTAGCAACCCCATTCTAGCCTACTTAGGTTCATCTTACGGTGGACATGTTTGCCTGAAAAGGAATCTTTGAAATGTTTCATATTTTTAGAAATATAGTGCTTTCAAATTTGAGACATTTAACATGGGGCTCAATGGCAGCTCTATAGGCACGTCAAAAGTCACTTTCACCTAGAAACTCCATTCACACTTTTTATTATTCAGCTTACTGTGGAGACACATGCTGGAACTTTTTTTTATTTTTATGTTTTGTAGTTTATGAGTTATTTAACTTAAACGCCCAATGCATTCTCTATGGCAATAGCACAAAATTTGGCATGCTACTATTCCTACATACTTACACCTAGCAACCCTATTCTAGCCTACTTAGGTTCATCTTACGGTGGACATGTTTGCCTGAAAAGGAATCTTTGAAATGTTTCATAGTTTTAGAAATATAGTGCTTTCAAATTTGAGACATTTAACATGGGGCTCAATGGCAGCTTTATAGGCACGTCAAAAGTCACTTTCACCTAGAAACTCCATTCACACTTTTTATTATTCAGCTTACTGTGGAGACACATGCTGGAACTTTTTTTTATTTTTATGTTTTGCAGTTTATGAGTTATTTAACTTAAACGCCCAATGCATTCTCTATGGCAATAGCACAAAATTTGGCATGCTACTAGTCCTACATACTTACACCTAGCAACCCCATTCTAGCCTACTTAGGTTCATCTTACGGTGGACATGTTTGCCTGAAAAGGAATCTTTGAAATGTTTCATAGTTTTAGAAATATAGAAAAACGAGGATAAAAACGAGGATTAAAAAAAAAATCAAAAATTCAAAAAACGATGGGCTATAACCCATTGTTTTTTTATTTATTTTTCAAATCCTCAAAAATGATGAAAAACGGCGTGCTATAGTATGCCGTACGATATGGGCTATAGCCCATGGTCCAAAATGATGAAAAACGAGGATAATATTTTTTTTGAAAATTCAAAAAACGATGGGCTATAACCCATCGTTTTTTTTCTTCATTTTTTCATTTTTTTCAAATCCTCAAAAATGATGAAAAACGGCGTGCTATAGTATGCCGTACGATATGGGCTATAGCCCATGGTCCAAAATGATGAAAAACGAGGATATTATTTTTTTCAAAAATTAAAAAAAACAATGGGTTATAACCCATCGTTTTTTTAATTTTTAAATTTTTTCCAAATCCTCAAAAATGATGAAAAACGGCGTGCTACAGTATAGTATGCCGTACGATATGGGCTATAGCCCATATCCTCGCGGTGTATAGCGGTGTATGAGAATGGGTGTTGCGGAGGATGAGAGCATTCCTCTCATCCTCCGCAACACAATGCATTCTCTATGGCAATAGCACAAACTTTGGCATGCTACTAGTCCTACATACTTACACCTAGCAACCCCATTCTAGCCTACTTAGGTTCATCTTACGGTGGACATGTTTGCCTGAAAAGGAATCTTTGAAATGTTTCATAGTTTTAGAAATATAGTGCTTTCAAATTTGAGACATTTAACATGGGGCTCAATGGCAGCTCTATAGGCACGTCAAAAGTCACTTTCACCTAGAAACTCCATTCACACTTTTTATTATTCAGCTTACTGTGGAGACACATGCTGGAACTTTTTTTTATTTTTATGTTTTGTAGTTTATGAGTTATTTAACTTAAACGCCCAATGCATTCTCTATGGCAATAGCACAAAATTTGGCATGCTACTATTCCTACATACTTACACCTAGCAACCCCATTCTAGCCTACTTAGGTTCATCTTACGGTGGACATGTTTGCCTGAAAAGGAATCTTTGAAATGTTTCATAGTTTTAGAAATATAGTGCTTTCAAATTTGAGACATTTAACATGGGGCTCAATGGCAGCTCTATAGGCACGTCAAAAGTCACTTTCACCTAGAAACTCCATTCACACTTTTTATTATTCAGCTTACTGTGGAGACACATGCTGGAACTTTATTTTATTTTTATGTTTTGCAGTTTATGAGTTATTTAACTTAAACGCCCAATGCATTCTCTATGGCAATAGCACAAAATTTGGCATGCTACTAGTCCTACATACTTACACCTAGCAACCCCATTCTAGCCTACTTAGGTTCATCTTACGGTGGACATGTTTGCCTGAAAAGGAATCTTTGAAATGTTTCATAGTTTTAGAAATATAGTGCTTTCAAATTTGAGACATTTAACATGGGGCTCAATGGCAGCTCTATAGGCACGTCAAAAGTCACTTTCACCTAGAAACTCCATTCACACTTTTTATGATTCAGCTTACTGTGTAGACACATGCTGGAACTTTTTTTTATTTTTATGTTTTGTAGTTTATGAGTTATTTAACTTAAACGCCCAATGCATTCTCTATGGCAATAGCACAAACTTTGGCATGCTACTAGTCCTACATACTTACACCTAGCAACCCCATTCTAGCCTACTTAGGTTCATCTTACGGTGGACATGTTTGCCTGAAAAGGAATCTTTGAAATGTTTCATAGTTTTAGAAATATAGTTTTTTCAAATTTACAATGGGGCTCAACGGCAGACATTGGCACGTCAAAAATCACTTTCACCTTTTTTTTTTTATTTAACCTTTATTTAACCAGTAAAAACCACATTGAGACTGAAGTCTCTTTTACAAGAAACTCACACTTTTTATTATTCAGCTTACTATGGAGACACATGCTGGAACTTTTAACTTTGAAATGTTTTATAGTTTCTGAGTAATTTAACTTAAACGCCCAATGCAGTCTCTATGGCAATAGCACAAACTTTGGCACGCTACTAGTCCTACATACAAAATTATGAAAAACGAGGATTCTTTTTTTTCAAAAATTCAAAAAACGATGGGCTACAACCCATCGTTTTGTTTCTCATTTTTTCCAAATTTCAAAACAAACTTTGGCATGCTACTAGTCCTACATACTTAAACGTCTATATATAGACGGTCTATATAGACGTCTAATCAACAGCTAATCAACGTCTAATATCCCATTTTTAGACGGCCCTTTAGATATATTTGACAAGTATAAATGACCTTGACCAGTATACAAGACCTTCACCCGACCTTGACCAGTATAAATGACCTTGATGAAGAATGATGAAGAATCACGCACTATAGCGCGCCACTCAATGACCTCTGAGACCATGGACCAATGAACCATGTAAATACCACACATTGAGCAGGGCACTGCAGGGAGTTGAACCCCGTTCCGGTAAACCAGAAGTACGACACCAGTGCCTTAGTTTTTGTGTTGTCCTTTACAGGTCCTTTCTTTGAAATGTAAATTTTACATTTCAACAGTATAGTAATATATAAAGAAGAGAAACACAAAAGCACAAAAATAACATTTTCGAATTACCGGTATTTGCTTTCTCTTGCCGACCTCCCACATTTCATTCGATGATTAACAAAAAACTGTGTTGAATCTGTAAGGATCCATTTGGTTACACGTGCGTGCGTGTGTGTGTGTGCACGGCTGCACGCTTCGATAACCAGTGTTGGACCTGTAAGGGTCCATTTGGTTACATGTGTTACACTCTCAGACATGGACCAAATGGTTACACTAGACCTGTACGTGCCCGTCGGCCACCATATATACTCTCAGAGTCACAGACCTGTAAGGATCCATTTGGTTACATGTGTTACGCTCTCAGAGTTACAGACCTGTAAGTGTCCATTTGGTTACATGTGTTACACTCAGAGTTACAGACATGTAATGGATGGTCAATTTGGTTACATGTGTTACACTCTCAGAGTTACATTTGGTTAGCGTGTGCATGCGCATGTGCGCCTGTGCGTGTGTGTGTGCACGCTTCAATGACCACTGTTGGACCCCATGGGGATCAGGGACCTCAGGGAGCCACCCATAATCAAAACGGTCACAGCAAACTCTGTTGCATCACAACTGGTGCTCAAGCTGGAGCCGATCACGTCACACCAAATTGGTCGACACAGCCCTAAATGACACCTCACACCTGTCGTATCATCACGGGATGTGTCAAGACAACACCTGTCCTGTGCCTTTATGCGCTAGCCGACACCTCCCCCAGGACATCAGACGACTGTGTATCGCTCAAGATGAATGGAGAACACAGGAGATAGACAGTGAAGTTGGGGATGAACGAAGGAAAGTCTGGAATGAAATGATAGAGAACATCTCACACACACATAGTTTCCTTTCGTGGCTGTTTACATTCAAGGGTCGCCGGTCCTCTCGAACGCAACAGTTTAACGTCATGCCCAGTGTCATGAACTGGCTCACATCATGACAAAAAGGGAGACGACACACAGGATTAAACTTAACATTATTTTATTTATAACTAAATAAAGCTTAAAAGGTGCAAAATGTATGAGGTGTGAGTGGTCAGTGACATCAGTAGTGTGAACATGGACTGTATGTGCGAGTGCAGAAAGCAACTGAACTGAAACTAGTTCAAACAAACATAACCAAACAAGCAGTGTGACCTGTGCAAGGGAGAGAGGCAGAATGGCCTCAGCCAGCCTGCTTTTATACCCAAGGGGATAATTGGGACCAGGTGTGTCAATCCCCAAGACACACCTCAGCAGGCTGGCACTCTCCTCCTACACAGGGACAGAGAACCACAATTAGTATCAAACCAAACCAACCCCACAGGATGGGTCATCACACCAGGACGAAAAGATATAGAGAACACCAACATGACAAATAACAGCAGGAAGGCATGGGCCACAATCCATCGTCTTGGAAAAGACTACACCACCCATAATTCACAACGGTCACAGCAAACTCTGTTGCATCACAACTAGTGTTCAACAGTGATAACCAACACCGCCGCCGACCCACAGGAGAATACCATCGCACAGTGGTATCAGACCAACCACAATCAGCCAGCCCTCAAACCAAACCCTTCGACCTAGAACAACTCAAAGCTGCAATGGGAAACCCGGAAAAGCAGCAGGGATTGATGACATACTGGCAGAAATGATACAGCACCTGGGACCTAACGCAAAGACCTGGCTTGTGGGGATGCTGAACACATGCATGGCAGAGAAAACCATCCCTTCTGTCTGGAAAATGGTGGTTGCAATCCCTAAACCTGGCAAAGACCCATTATCCCCAAATAGCTACCGACCCATTTCCCTCCTCTGCATCACCTACTACAAGCTCTATGAGCGGCTGCTACTCCAACGCCTCGTTGCCACTCATAGACACCAAGCTGACTAAAGACCAAGCTGGTTTCCGTCCCGGCCGCTCCTGTGCTGGACATAGCTCAACCTCACCCAACACATTGAGGATGGGTTTGAGGGAAAACAAATAACTGGAGCAGCATTCAGAGATCTCTCTGCTGATTACAACACTGTCCAACACCGCACAATGGTCAGGAAAAGCCTCCTCAACAACAGGCGCTTCTATGTCCAGTTAAATGACCAGAGGAGTAAATGGAAAGCCCAAAAGAACGGCCTCCCAAAAGGTAGTGTGCTCGCCCCCCTCCTTTTCAATATCTACACAAACGACCAGCCACTACCCACAGAATGCCAGCTGCAATGGCTGACTGCAAGGGCTGATGTGCGCTGGCTTGGCAGCCTGACTATCTACACTGGCCGGCTGACTGGCGGAGCTGGCTGGCTGCGTTGGCTGACTGGGCGGGCTTGCTGGCTAGCTGTCTACCTTGATCTCCGTCTTCAGAAAGAAAGACAGAAAAAGAAACGCACAAATTTAGAACGACTTAAACGCTCTATATTTAATAAAACAATTTTGGACAGGAATCCTGTATTGCAGGGGAGCCCAAAAGGGTCACCACCATTGTGAGTCTATAAATGTAAAATGGTGGTCCGTGTTAAAACGTGTGAAGATACTTGTTATAATGTTTATATATGTTAATACTAAAAAAGAAACGCCACTCCACACACCGTGGTCACCCGCAGTCAGAGCCACAGAGACAGACGGTAATAAATATATCTGACTGTATACTCTCCCCTGCTCAGCTAACAGCCTTAAGTAAAGGACTTTCTTTTGTACCTACGAATAAGGTTAATGCATTTAAGCTAAAGGTGGACTGCTACAAGTTTTTTCAGATTTTTGCACCTGAGAAATCACTTCAGAAATGTTGACCAAACTGTACCGACTAATCCTGTGAATAAATGTAAGAAAGCATCTACATTTTGTCCTACCAGAACATTGAATCCGACTTTGGTTACCTTTAGTAAATTGGTTGAGCAGGATATCCAGACTTTGGTTACCTTTAGTAAATTGGTTGAGCAGAATGGAGAGATATCCAGAAACTTGTCACTTCATCAGATAAAGTAACTAAACGCCAAAATATCACAGCATTGGAGCGTAAAGCTCTAGAAGAACTTAATAAAAATGAAAAATCATTATTAAGTCTGCTGATAAGGGCGGGTCCATTGTTGTTCAAAATACCAAAGATTATATTGCTGAAGCTATGCGACAGCTTGGTAACACATCTTTTTATAAACGGCTCCCCCAAAACCCTATCGAACAACTGATGAATGACAGGGATGAGATTCTGGATACTGCCCTCAGGGAGAATAGTATAACACAAAAACAATATGAGTTTCTCAAGGTTAATTTTCCAGTTACGCCTGTGTTTTATCTATTACCCAAAATTCATAACCCGCCAGGTAGACCCATCGTCTCAGGGCCATTAAGCCAATTCATTGATTTCGTCATCAAAGACACGGTCAAAGCACTGCCTTCATATGTAGCGGACACCAGAGATGTAATTAAATCATTAGACATAACTATCCCACATGGGGCCTACCTGGTAACTCTCGATGTTGAAAGCCTATATACGAATATACCCCATGATGACGGCCTGGCGGCAATGTCTTATTTTTTAGGTACACGAGAAGACATTTCTTCTGACTGTTTAATTTAGCAAACTTTGTTTTGAAATTGAATTACTTTATGTTTGATAATAAGTTATTTATACAAACCCAGGGTACTGCTATGGGATCTGCATTTGCTCCCAATTATGCTAATCTGTTTATGGGTCATTGGGAATATCGCTTTATTCACAACAAGGCAGCTTCTCTACTCTTAAATAAAGTCATATATTGGAAAAGGTTTATAGATGACATCCTAATGATATTTACTGGTGAAGAAAATGAGTTATTGGTGTTCAAGGACTATATTAACAGTACACACCCTACTTTAAAATTTACAATGGAACACAGATCGACTTCTTAGACCGGAACAGTATTTTACATGCACATAGCCATCATCCCAGGGGCCTAGTGGAAAACATTCCATATGGACAGTTTTTGCGCCTCAAACAGATTTGATTCTGCTGACTTCAAAATAAAGGCAAATGAAATGCATAACAGGTTCAGAGAGAGGGGTTACAAGACATCGACCATACATACGGCAGAAAATAAAATTAAAGATGTACAAAGAGAAACCCTCCTGCAACCTGTCAACAAAGATAATTCAGACAATAAAGTCACATTTGTTTCGGAATTTAGTACCTCATCGCATGCAATTAAAAATATTATGCACAAACATTGCAACATATTGAGATGCGATCCCAACTTAAAAAACATTTCAACAGTACCACCCAGGTTTTGTTTTAAGAGAGGCAGAAATATAAAGGATTTTGTTGTCACTAGCATGTACAAATCATATACTATATACATAATCAGTAAAATAAACTAGCAAATTGTGCCTGATCTGCTGGGACCAGAGTACTGTACGTGGTGTGTATATGTATGACTAGCTCTAAATGATGACGTAAGAAATATGGTCATTTATGTGATCTGGTCCCAGCAAAGCAGGCATAGATTTGCTGTTTTATTGGCATACGCATAAAATGGCGGGTGGCTGTCGTGGTTTTGGGCGCAAAGTAACCACAGTATACCGCTAATCAACTTACAACTACATACTCTATATAGTATATGTATACGTATGTCTTACGTCATCATTTAGAGCTAGTCATACGTATACTATATACATAATCAGTAAAATAAACTAGCAAATTGTGCCTGATCTGCTGGGACCAGAGTACGTGGTGTGTATATGTATGACTAGCTCTCAATGATGACGTAAGACATATGGTCATTTATGTGATCTGGTCCCAGCAAACCAGGCACAAATCTGCTGTTTTATTGGCATACGCATAAAATGGCGGGTGGCTGTCGCAGTTTTTGGCACAAAGTAACCACAGTATACCGCTAATCAACTTACAACTACATACTAGTAGTAGTATAGTAGTATACTACTACTACATCATTTTTCGACAATGCCACACCAGCATTGTGCATGAAGGACCATTCCCGGTCCTCCATTGCCATCCCCAGTTCTGTTTATTTCACTTTTTTACTTTCAAACAAATCAGAGCTAACAAACTGTGTGTGTGTGTGTGTGTGTGTGTGTGTGTGTGTGTGTGTGTGTGTGTGTGTGTGTGTGTGTGTGTGTGTGTTATAGGGGGAGGGCCTGACAATTGAAGGACTCAAATAGCCCCAGCCTTTCATTAATTAATTTCAATTATTTCATTTTAACACCTACTCAGGCTTATGTGAACACCCCAACCCAGACCTGGCCTTTGACGTGTGTCAGCAATGGAAATACGTCAGCACCTCAGGTTGAAAAAGTGCAGCATCTTGTTGACTTGTTTTGGAAGAGCTGGGTGAGGAGTACCTGTCTCCGCTTGGAGAGCCACTAAAGTGGACTCAGATTATTAAGAAGAACCTGGCAACAGGAGACGTTATGATTAGGACTCAGATTATTAAGAAGAACCTGGCAACAGGAGACGTTATGATTAGGACTCAGATTATTAAGAAGAACCTGGCAACAGGAGACGTTATGATTAGGACTCAGATTATTAAGAAGAACCTGGCAACAGGAGACGTTATGATTAGGACTCAGATTATTAAGAAGAACCTGGCAACAGGAGACGTTATGATTATGGACGAATGAGTCATGCAGATGATACCTGATGCAAAGGGGCTTGTCAGATGTGGTACATCTTCGTGTGATAAAAAAAGAAAAGAAAAAGAAAATGGTCTGCCCGGGAAGGCTCATCCTATCAAAATATGTTACATCTTTTCATGTTTTATGATATAGTACAGCATATAGCA
This sequence comes from Protomyctophum parallelum, assembly GCF_964188405.1. NCBI lineage: Eukaryota > Metazoa > Chordata > Actinopteri > Myctophiformes > Myctophidae > Protomyctophum > Protomyctophum parallelum. Next base: position 17,199,931 of record NC_139712.1, on the reverse strand, counting down.
TTTCTTCCTGAATTTAACCCCTTTTGGTGTTAGCATTATGTTATGCTTTAGCTATTGAAAAATAGCAGATCTACAAGCTACGAGCTTGTAGGTCTGCTATTGTTTGAAAAATCGAAGAACGACTGACATAGAAACATAGCTTCTTCAGAAAACTGTCAGGATGTAGAAGACATTTTTAGAATCTGATCTCGGGTCAAAATGGGTTAAACATCTGAACATAATGTTTTACATAGACCTCTACCCACACACATCATCGTTAAGGCACCTCATAAGGACACTTCCTCGTACCGATTTAGGCCACTCCCTCCCAGGGCTCTTTGTATAGCCATGGCTAAATAGATACATTACCTATTGAGATGCACTGTGGCTTCAGCCATGCCTGGCCGAGCATGGATTCATGCTAACCTTGTTAGTATTGCATCACAGCAGGCAGAGACCTTTTGTGTCTACGTACGTGTGTGTGTGTGTGTGTGTGTGTGTGTGTGTGTGTGTGTGTGTGTGCGCGCGCGCGCGCACACGCCTGTGCACAGTACTGTATGTATGCATAATGACATGTGTGTGCACATCTATGCACGCATGCATGCGTGTAGATCTTTGCGTGCGTCGTGTGCAGCATTATGCGTCGTGTGCATGTGCATTAAGCAGCTATTTTCTCAAGGATGACAGGACGAGGCTGAATTGTGTTAATGTGGTGACTTGTTAAAACATATATTCCTGTGTGTACTGTATGGGGGGGGGGGGGGGGTCGTCCTCCTGGAGGCTTGTTTCATTAACCTTATTGGTAGGACGGCTCGGTAAATGTAGGTTACTGCTCAGGCAGACGTAATTCCCCAAAGGCAGAGAGAGACATTAGCATCCGGTTATCTCGCTGCGTTCCCCGGAGCTGCAGCGACTTCAGAGAGATGCTCAACCGTCTCGTTTGAATTCTGCTGGACAGACACACGCACAGACGCGCACACACACGCACGTATTATGCAGTACATAATGTCCTCGTGGCGACCTCAAAAGCATTTCTTTGTAAACTCTTACCCGCCTAACCCATTACCTCTAAACCCAACCCCTAACCCGTAATGTGTATCCTAACCCTGACCCCATCCTGAAGCTTTTACTAATTGTAACCTCAGCAGTACAAATGTTTCTTAGCCACGAAAATGACCCTTTCCCCCATGGGGACCTCACAACATGTCCCCATGAGGTCAAGTTTGTCTGCTTTTACAATGCTTTTACAAACGCACACGCACACAGATTACAGTACAGCAGGCTACTTACTTACCACTAGTAGCACTATATTAGTCCTGGGAGAAGCAAGGTGAGAGAGAATCTTACATATATGTTTTACACCATCAAGTGAGCTTGATTTTTGTTTAACTGGAAGTTGGGAAGAAGTAGGATTCTGAATGGGACAGGTCAGTGACCTAACAGATGTAAGTGTTCAGTATACTGTAGCTGTTAGCGACAGTATGGAACTAGAACTGCACTCTGTCGAGTGCATACTTGCTTGTTGCACACTAGTACTAGGCCATAAATGGCCAACTAGTGCGCAAGCAGAGCGGGCAAGTACTTTCGACCGCTGTAAACTGTGAAATTTCAGTATCTCTGTGAAGGAATGTTTGAAATGTCTAATTATTAGGTGTAACTATTTGCTACCTACCTACTTTATGCATGTAAACACCTAGGGCTGTATTTTGCGTGTCTTAAGTACCAGGTCTTATTCCCTAACTTGAGTAAACTAAAGACCTGGAGGCGTGGGCAAAGGCCATTTGGCTATTCTGAGTGGCCAAAGAGCATTGACCACGCCTCCAGGTCTTTAGTTTACTCAAGTTAGGGAATAAGACCTGGTACTTAAGACACGCAAAATACAGCCCCTAGTATTATTAAGTATGGTTCAAGTTTCTATCTATATAAGAAATACAGTTTTATCAATTTAGAAATATTCTGGATCCCTTTTTAGTTTTTCAAAGAAAAGTAAATAATTGATATGTGATGAAAAAAAGGTATATAAACTGAATTAAAATATGTTATACAGTATAATTATTCTATTTATTCTAAATTGTCAATTGTTTTAAATGTATTTCATCTTGGACTATAGTGATATTAATACTAGGTGTTGTATATATCAATCAGTGCCTCCCAACACTAAAACATATCGTCATTACGTCACCATCGAAAACCAATTACATTACACAATACACATTTCTTACGTCATCATTGAGAGCTAGTTATACATATACTATATATATATATATAATTTGTAAGTTGATTAGCGGTATACTGTGGTTACTTTGCGCCAAAAACCGTCCCAGCCAACCCGCCACTTTTGATGCGTATGCAAATAAAACAGCAAATTGTGCCTGATTTGCTGGGACCAGGTTACATACATGACCATATTTCTTACGTCATCATTGAGAGCTAGTCATACATATACTATATATGTAATTTGTAAGTTGATTAGCGGTATACTGTGGTTGCTTTGCGCAAAAAAACGTCCCAGCCAACCCGCCACTTTTGATGCGTATGCAAATAAAACAGCAAATTGTGCCTGATTTGCTGGGACCAGATTACATACATGACCATATTTCTTACGTCATCCTTGAGAGCTAGTCATACATATACTATATATATGTAATTTGTAAGTTGATTAGCGGTATACTGTGGTTACTTTGCGCTAAAAACCGTCCCAGCCAACCCGACACTTTTGATGCGTATGCAAATAAAACAGCAAATTTGTGCCTGATTTGCTGGGACCAGATTACATTCATGACCATATTTCTTACGTCATCCTTGAGAGCTAGTCATACATATACTATATATATAATCTGTAAAATAAAATAGCAAATTGTGCCTGATTTGCTGGGACCAGAGTACATGGTGTGTATATGTATGACTAGCTCTCAATGATGACGTAAGAAATATGGTCATCTGGTCCCAGCAAATCAGGCACAAATTTGCTGTTTTATTTGCATACGCATCAAAAGTGTCGGGTTGGCGCAAAGTAACCACAGTATACCGCTAATCAACTTACAAATGATATATATAGTATATGTATGACTAGCTCTCAATGATGACTTAAGAAATATGGTCATGTATGTAATCTGGTCCCAGCAAATCAGGCACAAATTTGCTGTTTTATTTGCATACGCATCAAAAGTGCCGGGTTGGCTGGGACGGTGCATACGGACCGGGCGAAAATATTACTTGCGCGCTCTGCTTGCGCAAGTAATGAGACTCACAGGTATAGAAGGAGAGTGAGGAGAGGAGAGTCTGTTCCCCTCACTCACTCACAGGACAGGACAGGACAGGACAGGAGAGAGGAAGGGAGCGTAGGGGAGAGGAGAGGAGAGGAGAGAGGAAGGGGGCTAGGGGAGAGGAGAGAGGAAGGGGGCAGTGTAAGGGAGAGGAGATAAGTGGAGCAGATGGCACGAGTCCCTCTGGGCGAACGGCGCCTACCCTGCAGAACACTGGGCGCTCCTGACCATCTGGAGCGCGAGGCAGCGATCCGCATCCCTCAGTGGATTCCCCATCGAGGAGACACGGGGAAACGGGAGGCGGTGTCACTCGGAGCGATGTCACTAACATCCTGCTCGGCATGTCCCATCAGTCCCGTCACCGTGCCCAAGTATATATACTCTGTCCCACATAGGGTTATGTCATCGGATCGCTCCCCGGCGGCGTCGGTCACTCACCCTGTAATGGGAAATGGGAGCTGTAACGGCACGCCAAAGACAATTCATCAACCACGTTTCACCAGCCACTTTACTGTCCTTTCATTATTATTTATGTGTGTACAATTGTAGAGAGCTTTTAGGAGATTTGTGAGGGCCCGGCCTCCAATACAATGGCCTTTGGAGATTATGTCATATGGCAGCCAAGTCTATGGACTTTAATGTTTGTTTAGGGCACTACATGACGACGTAAGACGTCATGTGGCGGCCCCATCTTGTAACTAATTTAGTTTCAAGCCAGGATGGATAAAAGGAAACGACTGTAACTAATGTGGAAAAAAGCTTCACATGAAACATGACCGGAGGATTCATAGAAATGAAGAAAGAAAGGAGCCAGAATGGAAAGCAAAAAAAGGCACCCTTCACTTCACACACAAGTAGTGTGATTGATTCTTTCTTTTTTTAATTAGTTGCTGAACAGCTGGCACAACACTGCCGTACTGCTGCACCACAACTGTCCAAGAGGATTTGTGTTAGACGCTGAAGAGGACATGGATCAAAGCAGGGACTTCAGTACGTCCCAGTCTTTGAGCCACCCCTTCATATGCTGCCAGCACTGATGGTGCACATGCATGAACTACACTTTAACCCATTTTGGTGTTAGCATTATGTTATGCTTTAGCTATTGAAAAATAGCAGATCTACAAGCTCATAGCGCGCCACCGAGTGGCGTGCTACGAGCTTGTAGGTCTGCTATTTTTGAAAGGTCGTGAAAATGTGCCTCAAATACTTGAATATTCTTTCAGAGTTTCAGTTTTTAACTCAAATCTTTGCTTCTGGAGTGGTCCCCTGGAATAACATATTTTCAGATGGGGGGTCGGCGGCATATTACATATAATTTTTGGGGTCCTTGACATGAAATATTGAGAACCACTGATATAGAAACATGAGGTTTTTCAGAAAAATAAATACATTTTTAAAATCTCGACGTCAGGCCTAAAAGGGTTAACATGCTGCCATAGTGATAATGCACTCTATGAGCATCTCTCAGTATGCTGATAATGCACAATATGAGCCTGGCAGTCACTCTATGACCTGTGGATCTTTGCTTACAGCTGGAAGGAAACGCCTCAAATTCACACACAGGCCCGTTAGGTCTTTCAGTGAGGGATGATGCACAAGCTTGTCACTTGTCAGGCTTGTCAGCAGCTCACCGTCCATTTCCCCCGTAACCATAATGACTCACACGTGACTAGTCCAATGCCATCAGCGTTTATCTGAATCCCAAGCAGGGCCTTATAGAGAGAAGGCACGTAGTCGTAGTGATGTACCTGGCTGTGCCTGCTTATCCTCCTGAGGTGTCTCCTTCCCTGCTCCATTTAGAAGCCACAGCCTGGCGCAGATCGATGCCTCTCTCTCTCTCCAGCCACCCGTCATCAATTATTCACCCCATCGGTCCTGCTGCTCATTAGATGACTAATCCAGGACGGTGAGGAGAGACGGGACGCTTTGAAACCCGAGACCGAGAGGCAGAAGGGCAGGGCAGGGACAAAATCAAATCTCAAGACCTGAGAAAGAGAAAGGGAGAGGGGTGGGGGAGGGAGGGAGGGAGGGGGGGGAGAGAGAGAGAGAGAGAGAGAGAGAGAGAGAGAGAGAGAGAGAGGATGATGGAGCGGGAGTCCATAGATGTGGGATTAGCGATTTGTACGTCTAAGCGGGCAGTATTATAAATCTTTGATGGAACATAGAATCACTTTGATGAACGTGCGTAACCTTGCGTGTGCTCGGTGTAGCTTCACGGATATCAGTGAATTGAGATGAATTGGCAAAGGGCACGTATGCATGAACAAGGTTGGAGAAAAAGCAATGCGAGTTTTCTGGCCGGCTGTAGCCAGAGAGAGCAACGGTGTTCACTCAGGTTTCATCCCCGCCAGAACATCTGTGGTCAGTGAAGGTCAGGTTATGACACCCACCTATAACTCTCAGCGAATGTCCGCCTGCTGACGTTTGCCTTTGTTAGTCCAAGACTTCCTGTGTGCCGTTTTAGAGGTCTTATTTCCACCGTGCCAGCTCCCTCATATCAGGCGCGCAACGACAGTCGAGAGGGGACTTACACAAACGTTGCACGCACCGTGCAGGGCTGGACCACAACTCAATGCATGCACACATTAGAGTCAAAACAAAAACAAACAAAAAAAACAAGGTAGACTGACAGACAATAGAGTAACCTATTACACCATCTTAAAACCCTCTAGACTTGGTAAGCTGGACCTGAGTTGGCTCTGTACTTGGACCTATTTTTCCTCCCACGTCTACACCAAACCCCTTGCTAAAAATATATGTCGCAAGCTTGGGAATATTTTTGGCTAATGCTATTTTTTTGGCTAATGCCTCCCCCCATCCCCGGGGCATGTTGGGGTCACCCATGATAGCCATGACTCCTTCCACCCTTTTGACACATATAGAGCACAGAGATCCAAACCCACCTGAGCCCACATTCTGGTACTGAGAGGTGTGTTCAAGGATGATAGAGATGGAGAAAAGACAAGAGTGCACCTACCTACCTACAGCATCTACTGTAGACACACGCTCGCTCGCACGCACGCACCTCCCTCCCAGTTCTACTTCATTCCCGCTGATCATGTACAAGCGAGGGGGGGGTTCTCGGTGGTGGGGCTTTGATCTCCCCCGCCCCCTGAGAGCCACGCCGCCTCGCCTGTAGAGGTGGGGGTGCGGTGTGACGGCTGTGGTACACATTTGCTCTGATTAAAGGGAAATATGCATCAGCGTTATAGAACTTTCCTTTTTATCTGCGTTCGCGATGCACCCAAGATGGCAAGGCTGGATTGGGTCCGATGTTACATTGATGTCGTGCAAGGTTTTACCTGTGTCCCGTGGAGGCTGTGAGCTACGTGAGGAGTCGAGTCATTCTCGCTTGACACCTTTACGAATCCTTTCATGAGGAGGACTGTATAGGTTGAAATAGTTTTGAGTTTTGTGCAGCGCTGGTTGACATTTTGTGCTGAGGACTAGTCGTTCATTCGCTAGGAGATATGTTGACCAAAACACCTGAAATCATACTAGAAGTGCCCTTTGACACATGGGGGCAACCACCTCCAAAAAAAATTAGAGTTGAGATGCTGATTAAAGCCAAATTCCAATACCCAAAATCTCGATTACGGTGAAATTGATGACTTACTGAAATGCCACAATCGTGTAGAGTCTACTGTAGACAATCACATGTCAGTGTCCGAACGTAAATCAGTTTGTTTATTAGTTCAACCTAGACCCCATGTAAATGGTATGAAGTCCACAAGATGGTCACATATTTCGGCAGGTCACCAATCTCACCGTAACACCGCCATGCTGGAGTGACCGAGTGTGAGTGAGCAAGTGGCCGAGAATTTGGGGTATTGGAATTTGGCCTTAGGATGACTATGGTGCCGACAATGGATGACTATTAATTTGCGTCACATCCTCATCGGGCCAGTCCAATGGCGGCTCGGGGGGAGACGAATAATGACAAAGCCCTGAACCGGAAGTTTACGAGTCTATGAGCATTTGTTACTATTTTGAGTTGCATGAACAACATTACCGACGCCGTTTCTGCGTCCTCATTGACGCAACTCTACACAATAGAAGGCTCTGGTACCGAGTGCCATCTTCCCTCCAAATATTCTATCAACAAATTCAAAATTGAATAGACTAGGTGCTATATCTTATTTTTTCTATTTTTAAAAACATTTAAAAATTGTAAAAAACAATTAGCCGATCAGCTCACATCATGTCGATGTAGATCGGCTGGTTGAACTAATTTAAAATGTTTTTCCAATATTGTAAAATATGGCAAAGAAGTTTAGGCATAAAGGGTAAGGCGCACCCAAGATGGGGCCATATACTGTGTAGGCCCTCAAAAAGAATAAAGTATGAAGTAACTCACCGTTTCCTGTTCTGGTTAATTTTCCAATAGCTTAATTTGTTTGGTTCTGCAGCTGATTTGACCGGGAAACACACATGACGGTGTCATGTCATCTAAGAGAGAGAGATATGATCAAATACAATTCAGTGGACAAGACAATAACAAAAACAACATGGCGATATGGAACCTGCTACAACTCAACTAATGAAATGTGTATAATTAGGTCCAACTGCTCTTTATGGAGGGACTTGAAGTTAACACTAGAGCTCTGTTAACTTTGACCTAAAGCAATCAAAGAGGGTTCATTCAAATGCACCAGAACGTGAGGTTAAATCACAAGCCTCATATTTGGAAAATTGCTCAATCAAGGCCACACAATGTCTCGAAGCACTTTGCAGGCAAGTGGAAGAGAAAGGTAGTGGTTGGTGGTGCTATGTGGGGGAGTGGATGTGTGTGATAAATTATATGGTTTTAATAATAATAATAAAACTTTATTTGTATAGCACCTTTCATGAAATGAGAAATGCAGTCCAAAGTGCTTTACAAAGTGCTGTTCAGTTTTATCCATTAACTTCCTATGGCAGTCATACAAATAGTTTCTTATTCTTCACCATGATTCTAATTGTACAAGGTTTTATAATTCCTATAAGAAATACAATTAACTTTTTAATCAATGTAGTGGATGGTAAACACGCATAACCGCCATAATTTCAGGACAGACAGGACTGACTTCATGGGATCACTGTTGAAGACCCAGGTGGCATGATGATGGAAAAGCAAAAAAGGAAGGTAGAGCTTTGTAAAGGTGGACAGAGTGTGGCCAAGCTACAGTAGTAAACAAGGCATTGTGATGCAATTAGAATTCCTTGTCAAGGTTGTGGATACTTCTTCTAAGGCCTCACTCATACCATCGCATCTAGCATGCAACATTGTTGGATGCTAGATGTAAACAAAAGGGTAAGTGTCCCCCCTCCCCCTCATACAACACAAATGTTGTGTCAAACCATGTGACTCCCATTGGAAATGCATTGCGAGCTTGCATCAGTAAACAAGTCTCATGCATCAGCTATACAACAATCTGTTGTGACCGTGTGAGTGAAGCCTAACTAGACAGATGGGTGGGGCGTCAGAGGGGAGGGGTGCAGAGGTAAGACCTAATTATGCAGGTTCATCCTTCAAACTGGGTTAGCCTTCAGCTAACCCAGTTTTGGTGGATCCATATGTACATCACACATGTGCACACACCTTTACACAGTCCAAACCCAATTAATCTCATTCTCCTGATGGGTGGATGGATGGATGGACGCACACACACACACCCACCCATGCACGCACGCGCACGCACACACGCATGTGTATGCCAGTGTCTACTGTATGTGCTAGAATAGATGAACCATTCACATACCTTATGTTTATAAGGATACTCACAGCTAGAAGGTCCCACGTTTGATTCCAGCCGGGGACGCTGATGGATGGGAAAGGAACTGGTTGGAACATGTTCCTTCCACGCGCTACGTCCAACTGCTGCTCACTCCTCATGCATTGAAGGAAGCATGAGCTCAGTTCGGGGCTCTCCCCAGGTTAGCAGAGGGAGAGTAGCGCCCTGGATTACAGTTTAGGCAATTGGCACCGGGTGAAAAATGGGTTACAAAATCGTGGGATAGAGTTTTATTGAATAAATAAGACTAGTATCACTCCAGCTATTCAGAATTGGTAAACTTGCCATAGCGTGCAGTTACAGGGATGAAAATTGGCTATGTATGCCTATTAAAAAACAAAGACGAATCACCAACAAGTCAACCTGTCCATGACAATGCATAATTATCTTTATTCTCAGAAACATTAGGGTTTTCAGGTAGGCTACACAAACGGGTCACAAAGCACAAACACTTTCAGTCTTATTTTCTTTTTACAAAAGCACAGTCACCTTATTTTTGTGTGTGAACCCAACATATCATTGAAGCTAACATGAATTTGTGCTGACAACATTGTGTACTTTTTTCATCTCGCTGAGGATATAAGAGCCGGATCCTTAAATCTGTCACTTCCTGGTTTGTGTCTAAGACTATAAGAGGAGGCGGGGCCAGGCAGGGGTCGTGTACCACTGGGAGAAAAGTTTGCGTTGCTGTGTGCCAGTCAAGTGCTTATATTCACCGCATACATTTAAGTTTGAAGGAGAGTGATTACACACATCACATTAAAGCACCTCATCACTAAAAAGATGAAAAGTAGCCATTAGCATTCATATAGAAACATTTAGATCAAATCGTGAGGCCTATGAAGATTCGCACCTCTCCTGCAGAGGTATGGGCCTTCTCAAATTGCCTTAGATTTTTTTTGTTGATTTTTGCTCAGTATCAATACAAGCGGCCAAAATGAGTTTTCTGCGACGAGTGGCTAGCATCTCCCTTAGAGATAGGGTGAGAAGTTCAGTCACACGGGAGAGACTCTGCTGCTGCTCCTTCGCCTGGAAAGGAGCCAGCTTAGGTGGTTCGGGCATCTGGTTAGGATGCCTCTCGAGCGTCTCCCTAGGGAGGTCCTCTATGCACGTTCCACTGGGAGGAGACCCCGGGGTAGACCAAGGCGCAGATGGAGGGATTACATCAACTCACTGGCCTTGGAACGTCTCGGGATCCCCCAGGAGGAAGTCACTAATGTTGCTCTGGAGAGGGAAGTCTGGAGCTCTCTGGTGGAGCTGTTGCCCCCACGACCTGAGTATGGATAAACGGTTGCATGGTTGGATGGATGGATCATTTTCATGTGTACACACTATACACATTATTATTTCTTGTGCCATTGATATCTACACAGTAGATTGTGAAAAGCAGTCTTCCGTGAGAATGTTTAGGTTCCATCCCAGCTTCCTCTTATAATCCTAGGTTTTTATTTCATTATCTAGGGCTAGGAATCAAGGACATGTCACTGACAATGAGTAAATACTACAGTATATTCAGACATGACGCTCCACTCCACTGATATATGAGTACGGTACTATAATATAATTTTGTAATTGTGTCAGACATACATTGTTTGTAATACATGTCCTTCAATTAGTAGTCCTAGGTTTTGTGTCAGACACATAATAAGGACATCTGTAGTTTCTTTCCTTCACTGTGTGACAGAACAAAGCAGCCTAGTTATTCTATGCAAATATATATATATATATTGTCCCCCCCCCCTCAATATATATCTATAATACTATCTCTATATAAGTATATATATATCCATGTATAATTTGGTAGGGTTTTTCTTTTAAAACATTCAAGGTACATTCACTTGACCCTGTAATCTTTTCCCTCTTCTGTACGAAAGGTAGGCCTATACACAGTCAGACAAAACTACTCCCCACCCAAACCAAAACAACATTAACGACCCATTTCCGCATTAGAAGCAGACCAAAAAAAATGCTGGTTCTTCAAACGACCAACTACAAGCATAATATTTCCTAAAGAAACCATCGTTATTAAGCTAGACCAGTGGTTCCCATCCTTGTTCTCTGCAGAGCCTTTAAAACCTTTTTGTGGAAATCAACGTCCTACTTGATCACGCTACAGCGTCACACAAAAGTAGAAGATTTGCAAGATTGAGCTTGTAGATTTGATACTTTGGCTAGTTTTTCATTTGAATCCTGAAAAGTAAGTTTTGGACGGGGTGCATACTTAGTTTAGACTAGTCATTGGTTAGACATGGGTTAAGGTTAGGTTTAGGTGTGCTGCCCCGTGGGAGGTTAGGTTTAGGGTGAGGGTTTGAGATAGGTTGTAGTTGTAGGACTAATGACTGGTCTAACCAATGACTAGTCTAAACTAAGTACTGCACTCGTTTTGGACATAATTAGGTTTCCACGTGACAAGGTCTAAATGGGGTTTGGTAAATATACTGTATATATATTCACTGTATAGTATATTATAGGGATGTCTCGATACACTTTTTTCGTTTACCGATACAGTATTGGGACATCTCAAATAGTACAGTATACTCTTACTCACCTACATGTTTCAGATGAAAGTACAGCAGAGTACTAGAGGTCACTGCAGAGGAGGAAGGATGAGAACCGATGGTCTGAAGTATAAAATAGCATATTCTTCTGGACAATACAGTTTAACAGTTTAGCTAGCTCTCTTATCACAGAGTTCCACGGGTGTGTGCTGATTAGCTGGCAACAACACGTAGGCAGTTTTGACAGTTTCTTTACCATGTCTTTTGTAAAAAAGAATCCACAGATTGCAATTCTGTCAGTGGTTAAAAGGGCCATTTTGTGAGTTTTTAACCTGAATCATATTGTTCCATTGTGTGGGACAGAATGCCTTGGTGAGGTTCATGTCACATTGTCACGTCATCCTCACAATGGAACTAGGATAGGACTCGGATAATAGAATCTTCAAAATAGCCCTTCAAAAGCTCAGACACAAATTAATTCACGTATACAATCACTAGTGTGAATAGACCCTTGGCATATTAAACACAGAATACACATTTAGGCATTTATTAACAAGTACCTGGCCTAAAAAGGACCATATTGAATATGAGCCAGATGACGCGTGAACACTGAACATGATATTTGCTTTGTTAATTTTTTTTATTTTAGAAGGCCACATGGATGTCATTTGGGTGCTTTATTGGAAAGAAGAGCTTTACTTCCTGGGTCAAAGTTAGGAGATAACCACTTTCAACTTGGCATCCCTATTTTGGGCTTCTCTTTCTAGCTGAAGTTTTCCCCAAAACTAGCCAATGTAAAGGGCTTGTAGATCGGCTAGTTTTTGAAATAATTTTATATATTTTTTAGCTTAAGTGGTTAATACAGCCCTCTACCTAATTCTTGGCAACAATTTCAAGATGTACTGTAACTGAAAAGTTACAGGAATAATGACGCGCAGAAGTGTTGCGTTGTCATTTTTACATGTATAATCAAAGGCCAATAAATTAAATCGTCTGCCATTGTGACAGTCAGTATGCCCTTGGTGTCGGCTTCACTGTGCCTTCTACAGGTTATAAATATTAAACAAAGTTAAAATAACTCATCTCCAACAGGATATGAAACATGGAAATACTCAAAATAAATGCAAAAATAAACTCCAAAACGGAGACAGGGCAGTGCAATCAACATAAGAACATGACAAAAATAACAGTATAGTAACGCCAGGGCTCCACTGGGCGCGTCTGCGTCTCCGTCAACGTCGGGAATGTGCCCTTTTAATCAATGGAGGGTGGCTCCACTGCCCGCGTAGCGTCGCGTCTCCGTCACCATAAAATTGAACCGGTTAGTTTTTTGACGCATGCACGCGTGACGCAACGCGCCCAGTGGAGCCCTGGCGTAAGTCAATGAAGTTGGATTCGCTGATGTGTGCAGAGAGAGGGCACCAAATAAGTCGTAGCACCAATGTCACATTTCAGCACTGATTTGACACACGTTTGGGATCGAATCGGGTCAAAATGTTTCTTTTTCCTTTTCCAGGACCCAATCAGGTCAAAATGCCTCAATGATGAAAGATGAAAGCAGTGCTAAAACCCATGCGAGCAACTCTCCATCCCTGTGCTACTGACTATCATCAGGACTGTGTGTGTGTGTGTGTGTGTGTGTGTGTGTGTGTGTGTGAGAGAGGAACAGCCACCTTTCAGGGCTCAGTGCCCGTCCTATCCACACTTTTCCTGGGCTGTGTGTGCTCCAGTTCCTGTCGATTTGATCCAATGAAAGCCAATGAAACTGGTCAGATGACCAATGATATCAAATCGACAGGAACTGGAGCACACACAGCCCAGGAAAAGTGTGGATAGGCCGACTAGTGTGGGCTGGGCGCGGGCGTGTCCATATCCTCCTCGGCCTCGGCCTCTCCCTGAGGCCCAGAGTAGGAGCTCAGGGCGTCCCAGAGCACGCCGGTCTGCTCACAGTGATGCCGACTCCTCCAGTGCTCCAGCACCCCCTCCCTGCTGTCCAGCACCTGGCTACACAGCACGCAGTTAAAGGCCGAACCCGCAGCCACCAGGACGCCACCGCCCCGCCGCGACGCCGGGGGAGGAGCCACGTCGGTGTCCTCGTCCTCGCCGTACCCGCCGCCGCCTCCGCAGTGCTGGGACAGGATGTGCCTCTTGAGCTTGGAGAACGAGAGGAAGGCCTCGTCGCAGCTGCCGCACTTGACCAGCAGGTGGCGCTGGTTGTCGCCGAGCTGCCGCCAGTAGGCCCCGCCGCTGTCGTCGTCCTCCTCGCCGTCGTACCCTCCTCCACGGTGCTGCGACAGGATATTCCTGGTCTCTCGCTTCTCGTTGAGCTGCCGCCAGTAGTGGGCGGCGTGCTTGACCAGCTCGTCCTCCGCCTCGCGGCCGCCGTCGCGCGGCGTCCTCCCCCCCTGGGCCTCCTCGCCGTGCACGTAGAGGAGGTGGAGCTTCATGTCGGCGAAGGTGGGCGCGATGGCCTGACAGCGGCCGCACTTGATCTGTAGCTCCACGGGGTCCTCGCGCTCCTCCTCCTGGCCCTGCTCGTCGGACGTCTCTGGAGACGTGGCTCTGGAGGAGGAACAACATCACAGACAATGGGTTCTATCGCACAGACAATGGGTTCTATCGCACAGCCAATGGGTTCTATTGCACAGACAATGGGTTCTATTGCACAGACAATGGGATCTATCACACAGACAATGGGATCTATTGCACACAGACAATGGGTTCTATTGCACAGACAATGGGTTCTATCGCACAGACAATGGGTTCTATTGCACAGACAATGGGTTCTATTGCACAGACAATGGGTTCTATTGCAGACAATGGGTTCTATTGCACAGACAATGGGTTCTATTGCACAGACAATGGGTTCTATTGCACAGACAATGGGTTCTATTGCACAGACAATGGGTTCTATTACACAGACAATGGGTTCTATTGCACAGACAATGGGTTCTATTGCACACAGAATAACTCTTCCTACTTCCTTCACAGGTGTTACCGATGATACTAACTAATTAAGGCTCTGTTCTGTTTAGTGTGCAGTGGTTCGCAAACCTATTTGATTTCAAGGACCCCCATAACTCTGGGAGTGTACAAATGGAACGAAATGGACACTTATGGGCACCATTTGGTTCCATTTCTGTGCACTCTCAGAGTTACACACACCCGTACGGGGCAATTTGGAACAGAGTCAAGGACACTTTGAGACCCACTGGTGTAGCAGAGTGTTTCCAGTTATGACTACTATATGCACGATCTACAAGCTCACAATCCATCGCGATGTGACACATTGTGAGCTTGTAGATCTGCTATTTTCAAAAGATTTTGAAAACATGAAATGGGACAGGCTTAACGAGTACCTTCTACTTTTGATACTTTTAAGTACATTTTGATGCCAATACTTTTACACTTTCACTCAAGTACATTTTGAATTTCCAGACTTACGGAGTACTTCTACATTGCAGTATTGGTACTTTTACTTAACCCATTTTGACCTGAGATCAGATTAAAAAAATGTCTTCTACATCCCAACAGTTTTCTGAAAAAGCTATGTTTCTATGTCAATCGTTTTTTCAAAAATAGCAGACCTACAAGCTCGTAGCGCGCCACCACGAGCTTGTAGGTCTGCTATTTTTGCGCTAGTACTACTTTTTCCACCACTGGCTCTCACCCCTCCACGGGTACGTCGTCCTCGTGCTGGCTGATGGAGGGCTCCACGGTCAGCACCACCTTGTGCACCTCCCTGAGGTGCGTGAAGTACACGCCCACGTAGCCGAAGGCCTTCTCGCAGAACTCGCAGCGCAGCGTCCGGCGGGCGCTCCGCCCGTCGGCGTGGTGCAGCTTCATGTGCGTGCTGAGGCTGCCCGAGTGGGCGTAGGCCTTGCGGCACACGGGGCAGACGTACGGCCGGCTGTTGGTGTGGCTGTTCATGTGGCCCTGGAGGTGGTGCTTGAACTGGAAGCAGCGGCCGCACGTGGGGCAGCGGTGGAGCGGGCGGCTGCCCAGGAACGCCCGCAGGTGGGACGACTGGGAGGAGGCGCCTCGCAGGTGGAGGGTGGTCACCCCCGGGGCGGGCTGCTGCTGCTGGCGAGGGCATCGGTCCAGGGCGTCGGTCGCCATGGTGGCGGTGGAGAGCCGGTGGTGCCCCAGGAGGAGCTCCTGTTCCTGGCCGTCCGGAGACATGGCATGAGGCAGACTGATCAGCTGAGGGACCGTCTCCATTACCAGCATGGGTTTGGGTCGGATGCTGCGGTACTTCTTGGAAATGTCCTCGACTTCCTTCTGTCTGGAGCCGGGAGCGATGGCCGGCGGTTTCTCCGGGACTCTCCTGCGGAAGAAAGACAAGGACCTCTTCTTTCGCGCCTCGAAAGCGAGGATGTCTTCCATTGTCTTTCTCTTCCTTCCTCTCTTTTTGCCAGGTGATTTCTGAAGGGCGCCCGGCACAGGCAGCAGTGCGGTCTGGGCCTGAGACTGCAGAAGGGGCTTTGGCACCTGGTCGTGACTCAAGGCCTCAGCGGTCTCCGGGGTCTTGGCTGAGGGATCTGAGGACTTGGTGAGACCGGGCTGCCCAGAGACACCTCTCTTTTCCAGGGACACAGCGGTGATCTTGGCAGCGGGGACGAGGGTGCCTTTCATCTTGGAGTAGGGCAGGATGGGCAGCTTGCCCTTAGGTGGGGAGGGGATAATCTGGACAGCTTTGCTAAAGATGGACGGGGAGAGAACAGTGATGCTGCCCGGAGGCTGGGCTGCAGCAGGCTTGGCTTGGCACGGCCTCCGCCTGGCCTTGCCCCCTTCCTCCGGGGCCTTGCATGGGGAGCTTTTGGCAGTGGCGGGCGAGTACTGGAGGTTCTTCTGCAGGAGGCCGGTTGTAGCAGGCCGGTCGGATCCAGCTGGCGCTCGCTCCAGCTGAGAGCCCGGATAGAGAACAGCGTTGTCGGGGAGGAAAGATGTAAGGGCGATCTCGGAGGAGGCGGGGTCAATCATGATGACCTGCTCTGAAGGCTCCACCTTGGCTTCCTTTGTCTCCGTGCTCTCCGTTAGCCATTTCTTCGCCATCGGAGACGTCGCCACCGACCTGGCCGAAGGCGTCGCGGCCACCTTAGTGGGCGTTTTCACCACCGTCTGGGACGTAACTGCCGACCTGGCTGGTGACGTCACAGCGACCTTGGTGGGCATTTTCACCCGGGCGGTTGGCGGCGCCGATTTGACCTTTTCCACGGTCCCTTTGCTCCTCATTGGCTGATATCTCGGAATGGGCAACTTGAGGTTATTTTGGATGGGCTGGGTTTGCTGCGGCTGTTGCTGCTGCTGCGGCGTCTGAGAGGAGACGGAGGAGGGCAGCGCCACCAGGGAGAACGTGCCCTCCTGGCCCGCGATCTGCATCAGAGCGTAGTTCTGGGCGGGCACCATGATGGACTTGGGGCTGGAGGCGGTGGTGGCGCACTCGGGGAGGGCAGAGGGAGGCTGGCAGGACAGGACCGCGGGGGAGGGAGAGGGCGCCAAGGACAGGACCCCCGCGGGGGAGGGGGAGGGAGAGGGCGCCAAGGCCGGAGCCTTGGGGGCAATGCTTCGAAACTGCAGGCTCTTCATCTGGAACGAAGGTCTGGACTCACCGGCTGCCCTTTAGAAAAACACACAAGAAATGATGTTTTAGCAACTGCTCTACTTGGCTAAACTATAATAACCTAAAAGTATTCTTTATCCAGACATCAACCTTTCCACAACAACAAGGACTTCCAACATTGCAACACATTGCGATTGTGGTCCAAAAATTCCCCCCCGACTCCCCGACTCCCAGAGTGAACTAACATAATTTTTTATGACAAGCTCCGACTGCTCCGTGACCTCCCGGTGTAATTGTGAAAGTTATTACAGTTAATACAGTCAGTACAGCAGTGTGTCCCAGCAGGAGGCCTTGGCCCCGTGTTCCTCTATGGTGTCATTTAAACTCAGTCCAAGCTGGAAACAAGGCGTCACATACTGTCACTAACAAGAGCATGTCCAAGCGTGTGACAAGCTGCCTTATTATCCATATTTCCTTACACACACACACACACACACACACACACAGGACAGAGTGTCCCCTTTGATTGGCGCTCAGTGTGCGGCCCATGGTGCATGCTGGGGGCTCTGTGGGGTGCTCCTTGTACCCCCCTCGCTTCCTGGAAGGATCAGTCACTGGAGCGTGAAAGCTGCCCAAGGGCAGGAGGCTTTACGAGGCGAAGAGGGGCTACCTGGGCTCTCATCTCCCCCTGACCGACAAGCACCGCAGCCTGGCTAGAGGGGGGCTCTCATCTCCCTTCACCCCCCTGACCGACAAGCACCGCAGCCTGGCCAGAGGGGGGCTGAGAAAAGCCCCCCCAACAAAGCCCTGGATTCAATCTAATGCCCCGTGTCCACGTGTTTAAAAAGGTGCCCAGTGGGGATGATGACTTAAAAATACTAAAAAGAAACACACGCTCGCACACACACACACACACACACACACACACACACACACACACACACACACACACACACACACACA
This sequence comes from Protomyctophum parallelum, assembly GCF_964188405.1. Taxonomy (NCBI): domain Eukaryota; kingdom Metazoa; phylum Chordata; class Actinopteri; order Myctophiformes; family Myctophidae; genus Protomyctophum; species Protomyctophum parallelum. The sequence goes on along the minus strand of NC_139712.1, from coordinate 17,181,888 downwards.
CACACACACACACACACACACACACACACACACACACACACACACACACACACACACACACACACACACACACACACACACACACACACACACACACACACACACACACACACACACACACACACACACAATTGAAAGAAAATGTCAAGTGGACTTGGAAGAAACTCAGAACTGAGATGATCATATAAGAAGGTTTAAGGACTTTATCCTCTCAATCTCCTTTGTGGTTTCCAACCATCGATCAAAAAGCTACAGGTATGGCTTTAAACCAACAACAGCAGAATGCCTTCCATCTACATTAATACTGCATCTTCATTCCAACAGTGAGAGAAGAGAGAAGGACATTACCGTGGAATGCTTCACATGGAGCCTAATAGTAAACACATTTTGTGGTTTGAATTTCACATTTTTTGATCCGCGTCGCAATAGCAGCCTTTGATACGGGCGTGGTTCCAGATCTGCTCCCCGATACTGATCGGCAAAGAACCGCAAAAGTCTGGACGTGTCACAAGAGGCAAGCGTTTGACGGCGTGATTTCTCTTGACACACACACACACACACACACACACACACACACACAGTCACACACACACACACCCCCCCCTCAACCTTTGTATCCATTTCAAATGGATTTTGGGGCAAAAGCTTTTCAACATTTCAAAAGACGGAGAAAGAGAAATAAACGTGGAAAGGCACACTATTTAACACCTGGAAGTATTTGTGCGAGGACAGATTATTTATACAGTATCCCCCCCCCCCCCACCACCACCACCACATTACGACTCTGTAAAGCTGGAGCGTTTCTCTCTCTCTCTCTCTCTCTGTGTGGGTAGTTGATTCCAGTTTGACTGTGAATTTGGCTCAACACAACGGGGCAGAAAAGAACGGTGGGATACGAATCCACCCCTCCCGGGATTTGATGTGTGGGTAGGGTATAGCAGGAAGGAGGGGACAGAGGGGGGGGGGGGGGATTTTCATCCCAACAGGCAACGCCTGGTTCTTTTGTTCCACATCACGTGAGAGTACAGCTGCCACGGCTCGGTTCGAATTGGCGGAGACACCTTTATCCAAAACTACAAGCGAGTCGTCTCACGCCCCTCTCTCTCTCTCTCTCTCTGGACAAATAAGAACATGATGTGTAATATCAGGCCGGGCTGGTGTGAGAGAGGGAGAGACTGGCCCACGGGGCTACGAAGCCTTTTGAAACTCAAACACATCTGACAGTAGACTGCAGGCCTTCTTCAGCGCATTCCTTCCTCCTCATGCTTTTGAAGAGATGCTCATCGTAGTGGCAAGAAGGGGCACCGGTGACTTTTACAATCATATGCGACTTCTTCTAACAACCCAATTATCTTTGGACGGGGCCAAAAGAGAGAAAAAAAAGCAACAACAAGATGTTTGGCGGAGTTGCGTGCAATAATTTCAACACAGAATGCGATTTAGCACATTTTTGCCAAAGATTACATATTTTTTGATTAAATTCAATTCAACTCTTGGTACATGTGTGCACTATGAGGTCACATAGGAAAGGCAAAGAGGTCAGATCAGGGAACAAGAGAAGCAGCTAAAGATAAACGGCAAGGTGTCTCTGGAATTGACATCAGATTAGAATTAAGAGAGATTTGACTTGTGGTAAAAGTGGATATTACTTTCTTCTTTACTTCTTGGGAGAAGTTGTCCGCAATGATAATAATAAGGTTTCCATTTTAACACAAAATATAATTAATTTCGATAACACGTTTTGCTAAAGATGACGTGTTTGCCGTTTTGCACACCGAAGAGAATGTGTGAGATCTGGCGAGGACGAGGCAACAGAGCGGATAGCACTGCAGTTTAGTGGTGGTTACATACTGTACATACTGTAGGCTAGAGGAGACTCTCTGAATGCCACAGCTTGCCTGTGCAACAGTTGTTAACACCATTCATTCAATGTGTCATGCATTCTCTCTGAATGCTTAACTCTCATTGGATATTTGTTAGGCATATGTGGCAGATATACAGTATGTCCCTGACCAATTCGCACTACTATAAATCTATCCAGATCTATGCAGATTCAAATAGTAAAAAAATCACACTCATGTGAAGTGAGGGGCGCTCTTATCATCATTCACCGACCACCACATTCCGTGCCAATCGAATCATCACAAATGTTTGATACACATTCCGTGCTCATAGCCAATCAAATCATCACTATGTGGTACACACAAACACACAAAGCTGGGCATAGGAGGGGCTAGCGCTTGTTGTGAGCCCAACGGTCCTGAATGGAGTCAATGGACCCAACGGTCCTGAATGGACCCAACGGTCCTGAATGGATCCGGCCATCCCTTCACATCCCACACCACAAGACTGTATGCCAAACAATCTGTCCCCATGTTCACAAATCTGTTGAGTCAGCGCTGATGCACACCTGATGCTCTGAATCAGGCTGTGTAGCAAAATCAGGTTTGATAGTGATCAATATGTATTGCTATAAATACAACATGCCTTATTGTAATATATAACGCAGGAGAGAGACTATGTTTTGCACCGTGTCCATCCGTGATGAGCTAATCTCCAGCACCGCTGGCTTGAACACAGCGAAACGGTGCTGCACACAGACTCCCTGGATGGCGCCACCAGGAGGCCGACTTATGTAAAACTATTTACTTACTTTCAGATTTGATCAAACTTTCACGCAAATCGGTACACACATGACTCTCTATAGGCATGTGACGATGTGATTAAGACGGCTCCGTTAGATTTTTCATATTCCATCCTGATTGCTACAAAATTGCAGGAAAGAAATAAACAACTTTTCAATGATGGACTACATTTAGTCGATTTGTTGATAATATAAAAAAAACTCCTTGATTATTCAATGAATGGGAAAGGTAATAATCAGTAATAAAATAATGCATAGTTACTCCCCGTCAGTCACAAGTGACCTGACTCCCTGTCACCAAGTACACATTATCCCCCAGCCCCTCCTCCTAAATTGGTTGCTTTCACATGTTTGGATGTCAAGGCCAGAAAGTACTTTTTTGACACTCCGTAGGCGTTCCCGGCTTCCCGCATAACCTCCGGGTATGATGATGATGTCACGCGCATAGCCTCTATACCCACGTGCAACCTGGGGTCCCCATTTTGAGCATTATATGCAAAGATATTTCCATGTGACGCCATTGTATGAGGAATATAAAATAGGGCTCAAGTGGTTAACACCTTGAGGGCCCGGGGCCTATTTAATCCATTAAAGTCCTGACATCCCCAATGTGGGTTTGAAGTCTTCTAGTGTGATGGGGAGGTCACATGGGAAGGGCAACGAGATCAGGGAAGCAAGAGGAGGAAAGAGAGAAAGAAAGCCGTGAGGTGGAATTATATAAGAATAGAATTAGAGGAGATTTGGCTCGTGGCAAAATGATGGGATTTGATGGCGTACTACAGCTGGTACCTCAGCAAAGGTCTCTGGAGAGCCACCGGTGTGTTACAGATAACACACACACACACACACACACACACACACACACACACACACACACACACACACACACACACACACACACACACACACACACACACACACACACACACACACACACACACACACACACACACACACACACACACACACACACACACACACACACACACACACACACACACACACACACACACACACACACACACAGCCTGTGGTACTGTAACTGCACTGTTGTGGCAGGTGTGTGATGATGATAATGATGATAATTTGACAGCTGCTGAACGTGCTGAACAAACAGGCTAGTGAGAATGACACTCAATAAAGACAGATCTATTCTTACAATATATATATTCAAAATAATAATTACTCTACGGTTTCATCTCTACGTGAGTCTCTCTCTCCCTCCAGCTGTTCTTCCATCACTTCCTTGCCCTCCTTATCGGTGCCTTTAACCCTTTCTTCTATCCCTCTCTTCTCGCGGCCCACTCGTTGTGGGACATTCCCCTCTCAGCGTGCACCGCCATCTGCATAATGAGCATGTTGACGCACTCCTGCCTCCTACTCAGGACCTGCTGGGAGGATGAACGGCAGGAGAGACAGGGGGAGAATGAAGGATGGAGGGAGAGAAGGGGAGAATGAAGGATGGAGGGAGGGAGGGAGGGAGAGAAGGGGAGAGTCTAGCTTGATGTCAGGTCTCCTTGTCCTATCCTGCTGCTTCTGGCAACTGTTGGAGTCTCTTGGATGTTGGGAGGGGGAAAACCAGGTTGGAAAGAAAGAGCTGCAAGAAGCACTTAAGGTGCTGGACTAGGGATGCAGCACAATGTGAGAAGATAGTCACTTCAGGAAATCTGGACTTTGATTGTATTGTTATGGCCAATATTTAAAAGTGAATGGGCCAGATTCACGAAGGAAATGCACACACAGGTCTAAATAAAGTGCATAAATGATGAGTGTGTATATTCCGTACGCTCAATCTCACGTGTCACCAAAGGTGGCGTAATGGCTTCAATTAGCCCTTCACTAAATCCCACCCCAAAAAGCGATTGTCCAATGCCAATCCCAATAGTTTAGCAACGGTTGCTATGCAGGTAAAGCTTTCTTCGCTGCCAACGTGCCTATATTGGACAAGGATGGGTTGGGGAGGGACTTAGTGATGGGCTAATTGTGCGTATCGCGGCTGTAGCTCATGTTTGCCTCACAGTCAAGGGGACTGACTCGCTATTTCCCAGACGTTTCGCACGGTTTCACCATGTGTAGTAACAGAAATAGTAACCGGAAACTAACGTGATGTTTCTGGTCGCTCCGAAGTGGACAGATCTTCAAGCTAACGGTCGGTACCGTAGAGAGATATATATAAGCGAACCGGTCTGTACCAGGTTGGGAAGCACCGCATAGCAGCATATTGCTGAACGTTAATAATTGAAGTAAATAGTTACTCTCACGTATAATGAGAAATTAATTATACAGTTCAACATCACGGCCAAATGTTATTAAAACTCTGCAAGGACATTATAAAAAGCGGCAAGCCCTTTCTACTGATGAATTGCGCACTGCACCTTTGCAGAGGTAAAAAATAAAATCAGATAATTTTCATCAGAGCTGTATTGATTACTGTGGTGATTGATTCCCTCCACTGTCCGACTACATCGGATTTGGAAATAAAAATGGAATGGACACAGATTTCATCCATAGTGGACTAGGACATATTGCTTACTGAGGGTTAATCCATCTTTTGGACTAAGTTCTAGATGTCGGAAAAAGCTAGATTTCATCAGCTGTTTCCTCATCAAATGGTAAGACTTATTACTAGGCTATTCTGTGTGTGGCGTTCATGTGATCAATATACAGTAGCCTACAATAATATTAATACCACGACACAATGGAGTAGGATTTGTACCCAGCAACATATAGTTGTTTAATCATTACGTGAAACTTTGGCTGAGTCCACAAACCAGTGGAAATAAGTGAGGAAAAATAGCTCTATCCTCTGATGAATAGACATTCCATATAAAATAGGGAAAAAAAGATCGATGAAAAAAATTTAATTAAACGAAAGCTTTTACATCTTTTCACTGGTTCAAGTGGTCGACTGTAACAAAAGGGAAGTCAGTGTGGTATGACGTATATAAATCACATGCTTTCACTTCACCTTCAAGTTCAAGCCTATCTAGGCTCAGAGGCTCGATCACATAAAGGCATAGTCTGGGCGAGGAGGCCGTGTCCGTGATGATAAAATACCTAAACCATGTGCTGTATTGTTAACCAGGCGTTGGCTCTATTCTCCGACCGTCCTTGGGTTCTGTGGAACATCACCTAGTGGGGTTTTCAGAGAAAGGCATGCAGAGGTCACAGACGCCATTCAATCTGCCTCTGGCTTTGAAACGCCAGCCACTCTAATCTGACGGGGGTCAAAGGTCAGGGCTGGGCCGAAGGGTGCCCAGTTCGTGGCTGTGGCGGTGAGATAGAGCGAGAGAGGTAGAGAGAGAGAGAGAGAGAGAGAGGGAGAGAGAGATGGGATTTCTGTTGTTGTCTCTGTGTGCGCAATGTTGACTTTTGTTTTGTTGTATGTATGCTTTGGCAATGTAGAACATATTTATCATGAGAGAGAGAGAGAGAGAGAGAGAGAGAGAGAGAGAGAGGACATGTGAGACAGAAGGTGGTGAGGAAGAGAGAGAGAGAGAGAGAGAGAGAGAGAAGAGAGAAGAGAGAGAGAGGACATGTGAGACAGAAGGTGGTGAGGAAGAGAGAGAGAGAGAGAGAGAGAGAGAGAGAGAGAGAGAGAGAGAGAGAGAGAGAGAGAGAAGAGAGAAGAGAGAGAGAGAGAGAGAGAGAGAGAGAGGACATGTGAGACAGAAGGTGGTGAGGGAGAGAGAGAGAGAGAGAGAGAGAGAGAGAGAGAGAGAGAGAGAGAGAGAGAGAGAGAGAGAGAGAGAGAGAGAGAGAGAGAGAGAGAGACATGTCAGCACAGAGAGAGATAAAGAGTAGGAGTGTGACAGAGAGAGTAGCAGACACCGGGGGTCCATGTCTCCACACAGAGACATGATTATCAGGTAAGGCCAGAGAGGTGAAAGGTGAGGTTCTGCTGTTTACGTTGGAAGCAGGTCAGGGTTGAGCTAGAGGCCAGCAGAGGGACTGACCCACTACACATCCACCTAGAGGCCAGCAGAGGGACTGACCCACTACACATCCACCTGGAGGCCAGCAGAGGGACTGACCCACTACACATCCACCTAGAGGCCAGCAGAGGGACTGACCCACTACACATCCACCTAGAGGCCAGCAGAGGGACTGACCCACTACACATCCACCTGGAGGCCAGCAGAGGGACTGACCCACTACACATCCACCTAGAGGCCAGCAGAGGGACTGACCCACTACACATCCACCTAGAGGCCAGCAGAGGGACTGACCCACTACACATCCACCTAGAGGCCAGCAGAGAGACTGACCCACTACACATCCACCTAGAGGCCAGAGGGACTGACCCACTACACATCCACCTAGAGGCCAGCAGAGACTGACCCACTACACATCCACCTAGAGGCCATCAGAGGGACTGACCCACTACACATCCACCTAGAGGCCAGCAGAGGGACTGACCCACTACACATCCACCTAGAGGCCATCAGAGGGACTGACCCACTACACATCCACCTAGAGGCCAGCAGAGGGACTGACCCACTACACATCCACCTGGAGGCCAGCAGAGGGACTGACCCACTACACATCCACCTAGAGGCCATCAGAGGGACTGACCCACTACACATCCACCTAGAGGCCAGCAGAGGGACTGACCCACTACACATCCACCTAGAGGCCAGCAGAGAGACTGACCCACTACACATCCACCTAGAGGCCAGCAGAGGGACTGACCCACTACACATCCACCTAGAGGCCAGCAGAGACTGACCCACTACACATCCACCTAGAGGCCAGCAGAGGGACTGACCCACTACACATCCACCTAGAGGCCAGCAGAGGGACTGACCCACTACACATCCACCTAGAGGCCAGCAGAGAGACTGACCCACTACACATCCACCTAGAGGCCAGCAGAGGGACTGACCCACTACACATCCACCTAGAGGCCAGCAGAGGGACTGACCCACTACACATCCACCTAGAGGCCAGCAGAGGGACTGACCCACTACACATCCACCTAGAGGCCAGCAGAGAGACTGACCCACTACACATCCACCTAGAGGCCAGCAGAGGGACTGACCCACTACACATCCACCTAGAGGCCAGCAGAGACTGACCCACTACACATCCACCTAGAGGCCAGCAGAGGGACTGACCCACTACACATCCACCTAGAGGCCAGCAGAGGGACTGACCCACTACACATCCACCTAGAGGCCAGCAGAGGGACTGACCCACTACACATCCACCTAGAGGCCAGCAGAGGGACTGACCCACTACACATCCACCTAGAGGCCAGCAGAGGGACTGACCCACTACACATCCACCTAGAGGCCAGCAGAGAGACTGACCCACTACGCATCCACCTGGAATGGAACGGAACGGAATGAGCTTGTAGATCTGCTATTTTAACATAATGCTAACACCAAACGGGGTTCCCGCCCAAAATGGGTTAAACACTGCACTTCCATGTTATGTGTCATTTCATTGACTTGAATAACACAAATTAAATTGAAAGCAATGGAGAGGTTGGGAATTGTACAGTGTAAAATCCTGTATAGAAGGATGAAATATGATAAAATATGTATTTATTTTGTTCATATTGGGAGAATTGCGCCTACTAGCAGTCATAGAATGCACTGAAGCAGCAGCATACACACACACACACACACACACACACACACACACACACACACACACACACACACACACACACACACACACACACACACACACACACACACACACACACACACACACACACACGGGTCGTGCGCATACATCCTTGTTTGCCCTGTTTATTACTTTTATTATCATTATTGTTTCTTGATGCACCTTGCTTTTCCTTCTGCCTTGTTTCTTTCTGTATACTACAGTACTTTTTATCCTGTAACCTTAACTGCTTTGCTGCCTCTGGGCGACTGACTTTCCCCCCCGTGGGATAATAAAGGTATCTATCTATCCATCCATCCATCTAAGGAATACCAGACGACTCGCCCCTTTACCAACTCGCCCCCGCGAAATGTGTGAATGAAGTTACAGTTAATTTAGTATTTCCCTCCCTCTCTGAAATCTGAAATTATCTTGTATATGGATTTATTTGATTGTATAGTAGTAGTAGTAGTCTCTATACCCTGTAAAATTTAGAAAGAACAACATGAGACAGAGACGGTGACTGCATAATTAAGTTAATTTCGTTTTATTGAACACATTTCTTCCATGTAGCCCATGTTTTGTACTGGCATCATCATGCTATTATACCCGTGGATATACAGAGTGAACTTAACAATGATACATTAATGAGAATACCGTTTATATAAACACCAACTTGAATTATGTTTGTTATTTACAGCTAGATAGAGTAGTGGGGCGAGATGGAAAAGGGGCGACCGTACCTGTTACTTAACCCATTTTGGGCGGGAACCCCTTTTGGTGTTAGCATTATGTTATGCTTTAGCTATTGAAAAATAGCAGATCTACAAGCTCATAGCGCGCCACCGAGTGGCGGACAGAGAAACATAGCTTTTTCAGAAAACTGTCAGGATGCAGAAGACATTTTCTAAGAATCTAAAATGTGTTAAGGACAGGCCAAAAGGAACAGCCAGGAGCAAGCCAACGCACCATGTGAGAGCCTATTGTTACCGAGGAGGACTTTGTGATTTTGCAGTGACAGACAAACATGGACATTGATGTGTTCTGATAGCGTCCCTAACCCTGGGGCCAAGGCACTCCACCTCCAGCTACCGGCTGAATCCAGTCCGAAAATACTGCTAATAATGCGCAACACTGTCAATAGTCAGTGTGAATTCAACACAATGCCATGCCAGATTTATATACCTGGTTGCACAATGAAAATCCGATCTACAAGCTCTCAACGCGGAGATGGCCTATTTTCAGGGCACAGCTAAGTACTGTATAAATCACCCTTAACAATGGACCCACGTGGATCTGTAATGGACCCGTAGGAGTCCATTAGACTCACTTGAGTTACATGAACGCTGAGGTTTTTACTGTGGCAGACGCCCAATGACAAGACAACCTGGTCTGCATCACCAGGATTTAAAAGACTCTGAGAAAACTTCCCACGTGAAAATCTCATCTACTGTCTGGACAGGGCTGTGTTTATAGAAGAAAATATGGAAGAAAGAAACATTTAAAAGGGCAAAGGGAAGCAGTTGAAATATTGTATTTCGTGTAGTATAAAATAATTGAAATAAATCACGGCGCCCCAAGGCATCGGTAAAGATGTGGGGAGGAGAAGGAGCCAGAGAGCGAAGAGAAGAGAAGCCAAGCCGTAAGAGGTCTGTTATCTCCACCGTAGGTGAGCGCAGCGCTCATCTGGGACTTAAAGATAGAGCCTAGAGATGGAGGAGGGGGGTCTGGAATGAACAGAGGTGTGTGGTTATAGAAGAGGGGGGTGGGCTGAAGACCCCAGCATGCAGAGGCCAAGCTCCCCCCTCCCTCCCTCCCTCCCTCCCTCCCCTACCCTACCCCTCGGTTCTGAGCCCAGATGAAAGGCCAGGATCCCGGGGCAGATAACAGGGCTATAGTTGCAGGGGGTCGGGGCCAGCCAGCCGGCTGTGAGGAGCCATGTCCAGCGGCCATGTTCTCCTCCTCACCCCATTGCTCTCACACACGTGTCGTGCACGCACGCAGTCACACGCGAGCGTACAGTCACACAAACACACATGCACGCGCGCACAGTCACACACACACACGCGAGCGTACAGTCACACAAACACACATACACGCACGCACGCCTCTGGGATAATTGTGCGTGTGTGTTATGAGTGTAAAAGGGAGAAAGAAAGGAAGAAAGAGACGTATCTCTCGGCTCTCCTAGAACTGTCAGAAACTGTAAAAGTGAACAGGGGGAAAAAAGGACACAAATTGGTGGATTTGATGGATCTGACGGACCGAGATGAAATCACTCCTCCTTTTTCCCCTTTTTTTTCTTCCCCCTGAGTGAGCGTCAGCGTTATCTGTGCTCGATTGCTTCTTCCTGTATGTATGCATGCTAACCAACCGCTCATCTTTCATCTGTAGGGGTAGACATTTTTCCAGTCTGAGGGTTACTTACATGTGTGTGTGCGTGCGCACGCACGTGTGTGTGTGTGTGTGTGTGTGTCAGGGCAGTGTTAGGAGCGAGGGGGTCTCTCTCAGGAGCGAGGGCGGTCAGGGGGAAAATGAAATCAGTGTTTGCAGAAGTCCTCGTTTCATCCAAGACCGCCACTTGGTGCGAGGGCAGAGAGGGAGAGCACACACACACACACAGCGCTACACATGCACACACACACACACACACACACACACAATCACACACAATATGGTCACCTGTACATTATGCCCCGATTTATAAGACGGCAAATAGAGTGATAGGCGTTTCAAAAGGAGATCCACCCATACAGTATTCATGACACACACACACTCGCCTTCACAACACACACACACACACACACACACACACACACACACACACACACACACACACACACACACAGCTGTATGTCATCCACTGTCACCTGAACAAATCAATGTGGGGGGGGGGGTGAAATCCATTCCAATTAGGAGCATGTCGCTCTGCCCTGCATGGGAATGTAGCTTAATCGATAGAGAAATCCCAGCGCTAAGAACAGAAAAACCTAGCGCTCAACGTATGGAATACGTATTACCGCGTCTTGACAGCAGCAGCACAGTCAGTGAACGTAAAAAATATAGCGCCATAATAGTTTATGGTTTGGTGGGATCAAACCTCTATCGGGTATCAATGTGCCGGGGTATTGGGTAATGCCTAATTTATGTTCCGTCGTACGGTGGTGCACCGTGGCCCCAAAAAGAAGCTGATTTACAAGCTATTTTCGGCTCGCGACACTGTCCTCAGGTCAATGTATGAATCAGAATTAAGGCAGGATAACTAGGGCTGTCACGGTCATGAAATATTAGCTGACAATAATGAATTGTCATGTAAATAATTTCCGAACGAGAATGAATTCTGTATTTGGCTTTGAACACTGGAATTTTTTTTGCACAAGGCAGATATGACAAATAACTTATAATATACACAGAAGTAACTGATATGACCAGTAGTACCAACAATCAAAATACGTAAGTATTATGGCCATGAATTTGATAATATTGTACTTAAAAAAAATAGCAAGAAGCTATGTGGGCTGTGGTCACCATTTTCAACAGATTCATTCATACAGGTGAATGGAAATGCAAAATAATTGAGATTATCTCAAATAATGGCGATGAGGTGATTACGTAATAACTCAGACAGGCCTATATGGACAACGAGGACAAACGCAGAGCAGAGGATTCTGCAACGAGCTGCTCTCCCAGCAGGACGCTGCCAATGACCTTTGACCCCGGACGTCCAACGAGGGCGCATGTCATTCCCCGTAAAGTTGGCAGCGTCTTTAATCATCTGCGATCACACGCGCAATGCAGAGGAGCGTGTACGCACGCACACACACACAACACAACACATACAGTACAGTGACACACAAACACATGATGGACTGTCCAGGTCAGGGCTGAGCTGCGTGGAAGTGACGTATGTGCGCTCGCGTGTGTGTGAGTGTGTGTGTGTGTGACCCCTCAGGCCTGAGCCTAAACTGTTCTGTGTTATTCATGTAGACGACTGTGTACTAAACCTTCCCCTGACCTTTGCGGCCTCCTCTAGCCCATTCTGACCTGAGATCAGATTCTAAAAATGTCTTCTACATCCTGACAGTTTTCTGAAAAAGCTGTGTTTCTATGTCAGTTCGTTCTTCTTCGATTTTTCAAAAATAGCAGACCCTACAAGCTTATAGCCTATGAGCTTGTAGATCTGCTATTTGTCAATAACTAAAGCATAACATAATGCTAACACCAAAAGGACAGCTTCACACAGCACCAAGGAACAGTTAAGAGATGGGGAAAAAGTTGTCATGGACACATGAAACAGCTCAGTAGAAGAGAGACTTTACGGTCACATGAGTTGCAACAAGGTAGGTACAGTACAGTACAGTACAGTACAGTAGGCAAACTATTTAATCTGACCAGGTACAGAACCGCAGCCCGCTCCGCCTCTCTGTTTGAATAGGGCCGATTCATACTCCTATTTTAGAGCTGAATAAAAGTCGGGTTCGGCTCTGTAGAGCCTACAATGTGACGTCATTTGAGGTTCGGGGGGGGGGGGGTGGGGGGGGGGGGGGGGGGGGAGTAGCTCTTCGGTGCTACTGAAAATTTCTGACGAGCCGAAATCATTTCGGCACTACAGCGACGAAACAGCTGTAAAATAGAAGTATGAATCGGCCCTTAGTCATGTCACAGAAAGAAAGAGGGAGAGAGAGAGAGAGAGAGAGAGGGTGGAGAGGAGAAAACCGAAACGAGAATTGCTAAAAAACAGAAAGAAATGTATATATGTGGGCAATCGTGCTGGCTTTATTCTTATAGCGTAAACAAAGAACATGGAATGTTGTATCCTTCACACACAGCCCCTTGGGGGGGGAGGGGGGGGATTCAATTCCAGCTTCAGCCAGCTGACGGCTCCTCAGGTGGTTGTGGTTATGACGACGAGCACTCGGGGTGGAGCTGTTGGGGGTTAATCGTCCTGCTCGGGACACACTTCAAACGGGGTTAGGAGGCCAATCGCTGACCCCCTGATTACCAGGCGGCCTCTCTCTTACCCGCTAAGCTACGGCAGCCGCTAGTAGTATTATATAGTTTGTAACATTAAAATAAGCCTCTGGGTCTATTAACCCATTCTGAACGGGCACCCATTTTGGTGTTATCATGTTATGCTTTAGCTATTTAAAAATAGCAGATCTACAAGCTCATATCGCGCCACCGAGTGGCGCGATACGAGCTTGTAGGTCTGCTATTTTTGAAAAAAATCGAAGAACGACTGACATTTTTAGAATCTGATCTCAGGTCAGAATGGGTTCATCAGACCAGTGTGTGTCCAGTGGAAACCTCGTATGAATCTGATCTCAGGTCAGAATGGGTTAACATGTCTACCGGCTCATCTGTTTCAGATTTGTCTCCCTTTTTGCTAATACATCGTCTCGAGCGAGTGCTCCGTCTGTTTGGGCTGTGGACGGACCCGGACGCGTAGCTCTACCCGTTCAACACCGCTGGGTGTCAGAAGGACCTACCGTACCACCGAGGGGTCGCCGATGGTGCGTTCACACGGGCAGATGCAAAGATGCATACAGTCTACCATTCATTGTCAATGGAAGCCAGCGACGTGAAGCTATACGATGCAAATCCGACGTTTGTATAGCCGCTGCAAAAGATACAAATTACGAAGGTGAGCTGGGTTCAACTTCCAGATGCAAAGCTTCAAAGCAACTGTAGCTGCAATGTTTTTTCTAATGATTCCCCTTCCCCGCTTTTCACCCTGCTCTGGCCGACAAAAACTCGCTGCGTCATCTTCTAGTCTGCTTCCATTGTTTCCGCTGCGTATAAATAACGCCTATAAGGTCCAAAAGGGCTCGCAATTTAGACTCCATGCTGGATCGTTTCTTCTCAATTCACCCCCGCCGACTGCGACATTTGCATCTTTGCATCTGCCTGGTGTGAACGTGGCCCGGTGCATGTCTGGTTTGGTAGTGGAGAGGGTGCATGTCTGGTTTGGTAGTGGAGAGGGTGCAGGTCCGTTTGGTAGTGGAGAGGGTGCAGGGTCCGTTTGGTAGTGGAGAGTGTGCAGGTCCGTTTGGTAGTGGAGAGGTGCAGGTCTGTTGGTAGTGGAGAGGGTGCATGTCCGTTTGGTAGTGGAGAGGGTGCAGGTCCGTTTGGTAGTGGAGAGGGTGCAGGTCCGTTTGGTAGTGGAGAGGGTGCATGTCTGGTTTGGTAGTGGAGAGGGTGCATGTCTGGTTTGGTAGTGGAGAGGGTGCAGGTCCGTTTGGTAGTGGAGAGGGTGCAGGTCCGTTTGGTAGTGGAGAGGGTGCATGTCCGTTTGGTAGTGGAGAGGGTGCAGGTCCGTTTGGTAGTGGAGAGGGTGCATGTCCGTTTGGTAGTGGAGAGGGTGCAGGTCCGTTTGGTAGTGGAGAGGGTGCATGTCCGTTTGGTAGTGGAGAGGGTGCAGGTCCGTTTGGTAGTGGAGAGGGTGCATGTCCGTTTGGTAGTGGAGAGGGTGCATGTCCGTTTGGTAGTGGAGAGGGTGCATGTCCGTTTGGTAGTGGAGAGGGTGCATGTCCGTTTGGTAGTGGAGAGGGTGCAGGTCCGTTTGGTAGTGGAGAGGGTGCAGGTCCGTTTGGTAGTGGAGAGGGTGCAGGTCCGTTTGGTAGTGGAGAGGGTGCATGTCCGTTTGGTAGTGGAGAGGGTGCAGGTCCTTTTGGTAGTGGAGAGGGTGCAGGTCCTTTTGGTAGTGGAGAGGGTGCAGGTCCATTTGGTAGTGGAGAGGGTGCAGGTCCTTTTGGTAGTGGAGAGGGTGCAGGTCCATTTGGTAGTGGAGAGGGTGCAGGTCCGTTTGGTAGTGGAGAGGGTGCATGTCCGTTTGGTAGTGGAGAGGGTGCATGTCCGTTTGGTAGTGGAGAGGGTGCAGGTCCTTTTGGTAGTGGAGAGGGTGCAGGTCCGTTTGGTAGTGGAGAGGGTGCATGTCCGTTTGGTAGTGGAGAGGGTGCAGGTCCTTTTGGTAGTGGAGAGGGTGCAGGTCCTTTTGGTAGTGGAGAGGGTGCATGTCCGTTTGGTAGTGGAGAGGGTGCAGGTCCTTTTGGTAGTGGAGAGGGTGCAGGTCCGTTTGGTAGTGGAGAGGGTGCAGGTCCGTTTGGTAGTGGAGAGGGTGCATGTCCGTTTGGTAGTGGAGAGGGTGCATGTCCGTTTGGTAGTGGAGAGGGTGCAGGTCCTTTTGGTAGTGGAGAGGGTGCAGGTCCATTTGGTAGTGGAGAGGGTGCAGGTCCTTTTGGTAGTGGAGAGGGTGCAGGTCCATTTGGTAGTGGAGAGGGTGCAGGTCCGTTTGGTAGTGGAGAGGGTGCATGTCCGTTTGGTAGTGGAGAGGGTGCCACAGGATCCTGTAGCAGCCATGCTTTTATTTAGCATAAATAAGGCGTATATTGTTTCTACGTCCGAGCATAGACATGGTAACGCCCCGCCTGCCTCTGATTGGCCTACCATAGACATGGTAACTCCCCGCCTGCCTCTGATTGGCCTACCGACACTGCCGCTCTTGCCTGTCCTCCGAGATGCAAGGCTACTCCGTGGTGGGACATAATACAATACAAGTACAAGAGAATGGCAACACGCGACAGCAATTTGTAACTTTATTTTTTGTAGAAGAGGCAAACTAATATCGTTTGTGCCGTTTGCTTTGATTGAATAATTGATTGAACAACTATGATTTGATTTGGCTGTGTTCTAAATTAAAGTGTTAGTGTTGATTATCGTGTATTCATTCTAAACTAACACTAAACTAATACTATTATACTAATAAAGATCACGGGAAAAGAGACTTTTGTTTTTACAGTACAATAATGTTTAAAGTTTACACATGTATACAAATAAACAGGCCAACGGCATAAAACAATATTAGTTTACCTCTTCTACAAAAATAAAAGTTGCTGTCGCGCGTGCCAAGCTGTCATTCTCTTGTAGCTATTACATATCGTACTTGACTTGTATTATTTATTTATTTCCCACCACGGAGTAACCGTCCAGCATGTATCTTCCACCTCGGAGACACTGGATGTGTCGGTAGGCCAATCAGAGGCAGCCGGGGCGTTACCAAAGGAAAGGAAAGGTACTATGTTTACCCAGGGTAACTTGTTTACAGCCAGGCCCTGCTCATAGAACACTTCATGGTAGAGGTTCAATGCCTTGTCCAAGGGCACTTCAGCGGTGGTAATTTTAACGTGCCGGTCCGGGGAATGGGGATGCAAACTAACGACCTTCCGATATCAAGACCATTCGGCCACCGCTGCCCCATACCATGTCTATGCTCGGACGTAGAAAGAATATAAGCCTTTCCAAGGTGGATAACTGCTGGCTGCCAGGCTAGGTGAAGGGTCAGCGGGAACGTTACATACATACTTGCATTAAGTGGAGAGGCAAAGTCTGGGGCGAGTGGAGGGGGGGGATGCACTCAAACCTTTTATCAAGTTAAAACCTGACACTGTCACTGTAAATTCAGGCAGCTGTGGCTACTTTCATGATAGCAAAGAAGTTGCTGTGGTTAAAAGAAGCTGGAGGTGTGCGTGACATACACTTTGGTTTAGTGTGTTCATGAGAGTAGAGGTCAACTCCTCCCAGGCACTGTCTCTGAACAGTCCAGAAATAGACCAGCTGTGGTCCATTTGGTTTTCAAACTTTTCCGTTTTGTGCCCAAGGCACAGCAATGGGCACAAAGCGCACCTGTATTCATAGTGAGAATAGCAAAACTCACAAAGCATCACTTCGCAACATGTTGTGAGCTTGTGGATCAAATGGGTTAACATCAAGAATTAATAATTAATAAAATAGCTTGACCGTGTACAACTGACCAGCAAAAGAGAAGTCAGAATATAAAAAAGGCTAAATTCAGGGCAGAACAGTATCCAAATTCCAAACTAGGATGCACTCAGTAATTGGCTAGTGTATAGATCCCATACACCGGATGGACAGCTTGTGCCAGATTGTCTAGTTCCGCTCTATAGCTTCACAGAATGTGTATCCTGTAGCCTGGAGGGACAGTGGTGTCATTGTACTTATAAGTGTAACAACAGGTACACTGTAGTCAGTGGACCCAAAACACAACCATCTAAGGAAGCGTGCAAGAAGCAAGGAGAGAACGCACAAGAGAAGATAATAAGCAGGGACTCATCCCGCAAGGAAGTAAAATAAGATACCTTTTCTCAACCCTAAATTCAATTGTTGGAATCACACTAATCACACATTGTTTGAAGTCACACTAAGAAAAGGCCAAAGACGAATAGCTACAGAAATATTACAATAAATCATAGTCATAGTTGCGTCTACCAGCGCAGTGGCCTTGAGGTTAGAGTGTCCGCCCTGAGACTGGGAGGTCGGGGTTCGATCCCCGGCCGGGTCATACCAAAGACTCTAAAAATGGGACCCAGTGCCTCCCTTCTTGACACTCAGCATCAAGGGTTGGATTGGGGGGTAAGTCCCTGCGACATACTAGCGTCATGTCCAGGGGGTGTACTTGTACATCAAGCTGCCTCACGCTACAGAAACAGGAGATAGGCTCCTGTCCTATGGGCCTCATGTCTCGGCAAGGCTACTTACTTACAAATAGTTGCGTCTTAACGGTCTGAGATTAATATTTCACAAAAATGACATGCGGTTGACCCATTTCAGTCTTTCACGCTGGCATTGAGATCACAGAGTTCCGTGCTGTGACGTTACTCCCCTGTAAAAGACGACAGCTTTAATGACTCCAATAATGGTGTTTTATTAAACACTCTCTCTCTGTAGCAGGTCAACTCGTCTCAAATACATCTCTGCGTCCCTACAACACCTGGTGAATTATGAGACATATAATATATGAGACATTCGCGGCTGCAGCTCCCAGGCTCTGGAAGAGCTTGCGCCTTTATATTCGATCTGCCCCGTGTCTATTATTGTTTTTAAGTCGCACCTTAAGACTTAAAACGTGCTTCATAAATAAAGTTACACAGACAGGACTAAAAGTGACTAAGAAAAAGAACAACAGCAAACCACACCAACAAGAACAAAAACTAAAGTTAACAGCAATACTAGCGACCTCTAGCACAGTCGGGAGAGTGCTTACAAGGTTCTGGGTTCGACAACGGTCACAGCAAACCCGGCATTAAAACCCATTCTGGGCGGGAACCCCTTTTGGTGTTAGCATTATGCTATGCTTTAGCTTGGGTAGCTAGCCTTGCACACACAGTCTGCGAACGCTGCGCATCAAAACAGCCGCTCCATTATTTTCAATTAACCTATCCCACACCGGCTCCGTCCGACGCGCTTTCACGCCTCGCCTGACGCGCCTCCAGGCGTTGCCGCGCGGCAACGCCTGTGCCGCGTCGCTGCGCACCCGGTGTGTGTTGGGCTTTAGACATGCGGTAAGTAGCGGGACAGGTGGTGTGGTGCCTCACCTCAGCGATCCATCTCCCTGGTCTAGCGCCTCTTTTTTGCTCTGCTGATACCGACAATAAACTACATCGACCCATAGATATTTTAAAAATAGATGCCGTATTGGTCGCTTCGGTTCGTTGGAGCGTTGCGTGTGCAAAAGGGGCGGAGGAAGTGTGCAGGAAGTGCTGAAGGCACTCTGCGTCGCTGCCCGAGTGACGTCACTCATGCGACTCCTCCATGTCTCTCTCGCGGCCACTCAAGTGACTATACTGGCCAATCACAGCGCGTCTTTTCCCGGGTCTTCAGTTACGCACGCGGAAGCTTGGCTCATGCTTCCGCTATGCTTCACAAGGAATCTCTGGAAATGTGGCCCCCTTCTCGAGAACACACGCCCCAGAGCCTGAAGAGGCGTCCACCTTTATGTTTCGACCTACTTACTTACTGGATGAAAACAGATCGGTATGACATGAAGTACGGGGACGTGTGTTGGCATACAGTACAGTACAGTACACTCAAGCTCTGCAACTTTAATCACCTGGCCCAGGGAGCATTTTCAAATGTTCTCTGGCTGCATCCACGCCGTCACCTCTCTCTATGCAATACAGTGCACAGTACAGTAACTATAACAATATACATGTGTGGTTGCAACGCTCATTGCACACAGGTGTGCGTTTTCATATTCCTGACAAGGCATGTGCGTAGAATTCACACAGTTATAGACACTCGTACGTTCAGCTAACTCACACATAAACACAACACAACCCTTCAGTGGCAATAGATCAGGAAGTACGTATGATAATCAGTGGAAGCGTCAGTGGGGGGGGGGGGGGGGGGGGGGAGTGTGATTCCAGCGACTAACCTTGAGTGGGACGCCGTGAA
Organism: Protomyctophum parallelum; assembly: GCF_964188405.1. Classification (NCBI taxonomy): domain Eukaryota; kingdom Metazoa; phylum Chordata; class Actinopteri; order Myctophiformes; family Myctophidae; genus Protomyctophum; species Protomyctophum parallelum. The sequence continues at coordinate 17,162,381 of NC_139712.1, read as the reverse complement.
AACACCTGTGTTCCCAGTACTATGGTACCTTCACTCATCATGATGGGAGAACTCATTAAATGAGGCCCCGACAAGAAGGGAAAAGGAAACTGTCGGCGTTCTAATTTTAGGTGCTCCGTCGTGTCTCAGATGAAAAATGCAGAGAGAGAAGAGAGAGACATGGAGGAGAGAGAGAGGGAGAGAGAGGAGGGAAAGTTCTCCCTCTTTTGCACTTGACTTTCTGCATCATGTCTTAACTACCTCGCTGCATCGTTCTCTCTCTCTCTCTCTCTCTCCCCCCAAACTCTTTGATTATCTCTGAATCACTTCTCCCGCTCTGCCTCTTTGAGAACGTCTTTATTTCTCTCTCTCTCTCTCTCCATCCTTCCTTCTCTCACTGAAAATTAATAAGATGATCAAACCCGCCAACCACCACCACCACGCGTCTCTCGTCTTTCTTCCCGTTTCCTCTATTCTGCTCCACTTTGTTGGCTCCCTTTATCCAGCCCCCCCCCCCCCCCCCCCCCCCTCTGCCGGTATATACCTGGATAAATAAACAGTTGATGTGATGCTAATTAGAGCAGGTTCAGGGACATGACGGGCTCAGAGACACATAAACAGAGAGGTGGAGGGGAGAGGGGAGGAGAAGAGGTGGTGGGTGGTGGGCGGTAGAGAGAGAGCAAAACCCACCCCAAGGGCAACACATCACACAATAGACGCACAAACACACAGAGCGGTGTGAAGGACGGAGCGCTTTTGGCTTTCAAGCCGTCGACCAAGGGTTCGCTTTGAAGCGAAGGACAGTGTGCATGGCGGAGCGGGGCAGGGGCAGGTGGGGGGCACTTTGAAGAGGATTGTGTGTTTGAGATGGGGGGGGGGGGGGGTGTTGGGGGTGGGGGGGGGAGGGGGGCAGAGCAATCAGCCCTGCCCGCCGCCGCGTGAGGGATTGTCGTGCGCGCTTCCTTAATGACGGCTGCTCCTGCTCTTTGAGACCTGATGAGAGATCAAAAGATTATGCAGATGATCCCACCAGGTCTCCTCCTGGTGAGGTGAGCCCGGGTTTATGAAAGCAGGTCGACGCCAAGCAGCTACGCTTTTACTTAGCATAAATAAAGTGGCCTTTCCAGGGTGTGTGTGTGTGTGTGTGTACTACATACATTTTGGTTTAAACCATTTTGACCTGGGAACGATTCTGCAAATGTCTTCTAAATCTAAAGACTGTTTTTCTTGAAAAAGCTATGTTTTTCTGTGTCAGTCGTTCTCAAAACACTTTCATGTCACTTTTCACGATTCTTCGAAAATAGCAGACCTATACAAGCTCGTAGCTGAGATGAGATTGTAGATCTGCTAATTTTTCAATAGCTAAAGCATTACATAATGCTAACACCAAAAGGGGTTCCCGCCCCAAAATGGGTTAAAAGCAGGATCTGCCCTTACAGGAACCCAGTTCATAGCAACTCGCACCCACACACGACTGGCCACAGTACAACTCTCATCCTTGCAAATGACAGTAGAGGTCAACTCCCATGAGGCACAATGTGGGTCTTGGTCCAGCCAAGGCAGCGTAGAGTCCAGTAGTCCAGTAATGGACATGCTGTGAGACCAGTGGCTCAGCAATGGGCAACTAAACATCTCAAAGCGCACCTGTATTCATAGCTCACAAACTCACAAAGCGTCACATTGGATTTGGGAAGAGTACGAATATTAGGATGAATGTGCACAAAGTAAAACAAATTAAACTAACTAAAATATGTGGTCGTCATTAAATCCTCAGTACAGCGTTTGACAATCACTGACTGTGCTGGAGTGTCTTTGATGGCCGTTTGAGTCACCAGGAAACATTGTCTTATCTTGGCAGGATCAAAGAGAGTCCTTCACTGGTGTTGCTGTTAAAATAACCAGACACCATCCCTGCTCCCTCTAATGGAGAGCAGAGGACCTGACTGGTGGAAGCCAGGGACATTAACGATGCGCTGAAGTCGTTAAGGAGGTGAGAAGAATCCCCGAGGATAGAAGAAAGGCAGGTATCGCTGCCAACAACAACCTGCCTCGTTTCTGACTGTCTGCAACAGATTAAAGTCAAGAGACGACGTACTTTAAAACACATTTAGTTGACCGGGGGTCCTACAGGGGTCTACTCTATACTAGGGTATGCCAGGGTTTGACACCAAGGTCTCAGAGGCACTTGCCCCGACGGGCGAGGCATACAACCGCCTCATGTGCCTCCTGCGTGTGTGTGTTAGTTTGGCTGTTCTTAAATAACTAAAGTTAATGTGTTTTGTGTAAAGGAGATGTGGTGCGACGGTGCCAGTACTGTTAAACTAGATGGAAGCAGTCGAGTGGCAAAGTGATGACTTCATCGTCCTCCGATTCATATGAAATGGAAGAAATTAAATAAAATCTTAATGCCCATGACCCATCATAGTTACTGCATTCGGTCACAAACCTCATGGTAAAGTGGGAACAACCCTGGAACTGGGGAAGAATGGAGAATGAACCAACCACTCCGCTCTTCTCTTTCCTGTATGCCTCACTACACGTGTTCTACTTGCCCAAAGGACACGCCCACTTGCCCCGACGGCGAGTACAGGTCATGTTCTACTTGCCCCAAAGGACACGCCCACTTGCCCCGAAAAGTAAATAGTCTATTACTAGAGGTTCCGTTTTTTTTCTAAAGGTGTAAGCCGGTGTTTCTAAATGCCTTTTCCGTGTTCTCGTTCATCTCTGGCCTCGGTTGTCTTCATAGAGCGGATGTATTTGATTCTATGCTTTTTATTTTCCAATAGCTCTGTTCTGGCCTTAGCCCTTTCCTCTACCGTCTGAACCATTCTGTCTGCTTACTTGAACCTGAGAATTTCAGGAGAGAGATTAAATGCTACGTAAAATTTGAATGAATGTTCAATTTAACACTTTTTTTTTTACACTTTCTGGGACTATGCGATAAAAGAAAATGCCATACCTTCTATGCCAAATACCTACATAGCTATATGGCTATTGGTTCACAGTTGTTATAACAGAATTTTACATTCCACAGACCAGAAGACATAGCAGCTCTGGCCTCGCTCAGGTATTTAGACAGATAAATTAGTAATTAGTTAGTAAATAAGTTTATCTGTTGGTTGGGCAACCTGAAAGCAAACTCCACCTGCAAGAACGTTTTATTTACCTGCCAGGGGGCAGGTGGGTGGACAACCTTTAGTGTCAACGCCCCCTCCATATATCCCTCTACGGCGAATATCTTTGTTGAAAAAGCCGACCGATCAGCCATTTTCACCCCAGAATAAGGATGCTAGGGTTTGTGTGTTTAACAGATCAGATGGCTCCAGACTAGAGCTCCTGATTAAACGATGACATCTTACAATCCCAGATTAGGACTTGATTAGTAACGACAGGTGCACGGGAAAACCTTACAGTTACAAAGGCTTACATAAGCTTATAATCTCACACGAAGACCAGTGCAAACACTGATAAAAGAGAAAAGAGAGAGAGAGAGAGAGAGAGAGAGAGAGAGAGAGAGAGGAGAGAGAGAGAGAGAGAGAGAGAGAGGAGAGAGTGATGAGTTGAAGAAGGAGCAGAGTACAGGAGAATACAGGGAAAATGTGATGGCTGGATAGATGAGCTATTTTTATAATGAGGTCAATGCGAGCTGTGGGATTTCGTTCTCATGGGAGAGAGAGACACACACAGAGGAACTGTATGGCTGCTGCCGATGAGGGCTAGCCTACCGCTGTCAACAGGAGAGGGAAGAGAAGAGCGGAGTGGTGGGTTCATTCTCCATTCTCCCCCAGTTCCAGGGTTGTTCCCACTTTACCATGAGGTTTGTGACCAAATGCAGTAACTATAGATGGGCATTAAGATTTTATTTTATTTCTTCCATTTCATATGAACCGGAGGACGATGAGAGCGAGAAATGAAGTCATCACTTTGCCACTCGGCTACTTCCATCTAGTTTAACAGTACTGGCACGCACTACATCTCCTTTTGCACAAGACACATTAACTTTAGTTATTTAAGAACAGCCAAACTAACACACACGCAGGAGGCGGTTGTACGTATGCCTTACAGTACTCTCTACTGTACTGTACTCTTATCTGTCCCCAGCCCTCTCTCACCTCTCTACTGTACTGTACTGTACTCTATCTGTCCCCACCCCTCTCTCAGTACCTCCAGAATGTGGGAGTGGAGAGGATGCTGTGAGTCCAGACCTCAACCCAATTGATCACTTGTGGGATCTGCTTGAGCGTGCTGTACGTGCTAAGAGTGACCAACAGAACCACGTTGGATGACTTGCAACAACACCTGGTTGAGAAATGGGATGCCATCACACAGCAAAATGTGTCTAGACAACGCCGGGACAACGCTCCACACACGTCCCAAACTCTTCTCCCTTCTGGCTCCAAAACTGTGGAATGCACTTCCCATTGCAGTCAGAACTGCAGCATCACTCCCAATCTTCCGCCGTAGTCCGAAAACCCACCTTTTCAGACTCCATCATGGCCCATAGCACTTACCCTACGCCCTTAGATAGCATTTCTGTAGACTTAGATAGCATTTGATACAGACTTCTAGCACGTTATGTAGACAGCACTATAATTGCATCGTATGTAGTCATAGCACGTCATAGTACATATGTATAGCATAGTATAGTATATATGTATAGTTTGTATATAGTTTCATTATAAAGATATTCCACTGTTATGTTCTTAGCTTACGCATGTTTCATGATGCTTTTTATGTGATGTATTCCCATGCTTTTTGTTCTTGCTTAATGTAAATCGCTCTGGATTAAGAGCGTCTGCTAAATGCCTAAATTGTAAATTGTAGGTTGGTGACCAGCATGAGGAGGAGGTGCCAAGATGTTGCGGCTGCTTTTGGATCTTCCACCCGCTACTGAGTTCCATAACACTGAGTGTAAGATTTATAAAGTGTAAAAATATGTCAATATGTGTTGTTTTGTCCTTCTTACTGTGGGAGAGTGCAATCATCCAATCCACTAAGCAACTCAAAGCAAGGTTTGAAAACCAACCATTTGCCACTTTAGCAAATGTTTTGGGGGCGCTACACACAAACGTTTAGCTGTGTTGCTCCTTCCAGGAATGCCCGAACCTTACAATCTATACCTCGCTGTAAAGGTGACTAATGAACGATTAAAATTATATAAAATACAATAACCAATTGGTATTATTAAAGTGGAGAAATAATGGACTAAAATTAAGTTTCCAAACTTGTGTTGCCCAGTTTATTTACACATCGATTTCAGTTTGGACTTTTAGTATATGGTAGATAATCTGCTTTAACCCATTTTGGGCGGGAACCCCTTTTGGTGTTTAAACATTACGTTATAATTTAGCTATTGAAAAATAGCAGATCTACAAGCTCATAGCGAGCCACCGAGTGGCGCACTACGAGCTTGTAGGTCTGCTATTTTTGAAAAATCGTAAAAATGTGGCACAAATCTTTGAATATATATTCTTTCAGAAGACTTTTTTTCTCAGATCTCTCAGATCAGAGAAGGTTTTTGAGCTCTTGCTGTAAAGTGCATGGCCCTGCGATAACAAATTAAAATGAGTATTTATATTGTACACAAAAATGATTACCGATTGGATGGTTCCTTTGCACTTTAGCTCCTCCCTTGTGGGTGGCTCCTCCTCTTTTGGGGCGGTGCCGGGGGTGGGGACCTGTCCCGCCCTCTCCGCTCTCCCCTGCGGAACACGAGAAACACAAAGATGTATTCAGTCAGAAACGGCACCGCACGAAGACAAGTTTATTTGAGTTAGACATTCGTCGTTCGTGTAGCTGCTCTTATCCCGGGCTGTTTACATTGAATGCAACAGTAGTTCTTACATGCATTAACCCATTTCGACCGAGACCGATTCTACAAAATGTCTTCTAAATCATGACAATTTTGAATTTTCTGAAAAAAAAACATGTTTCTATGTGAGTGGTGCTCAATCTTTTTCATGTCAAGGACCCCCAAAATTATCTCTATTGGGCCACGGACCCCCATCTCAAAATATGTAGTTCCAGGGACCCCCCCAGAAGCCAATATTTTAGTTAATAATGTTCGCTCTGAAATATATATTCAAAGATTTGCACCACACTACAAGCTCGTAGCGCGCCACTCGGTGGCGCGCTATGAGCTTGTAGATCTGCTATTTTTCAATAGCAAAAGGTGCTCCCGCCCAAAATGGGTTAAATGTCTTGCCCCGCATGCCTCCGTGCAGCTGGTAAAACACGGCACAGTGACAAAGCACGCTAGACTCCTTACATGTATCACACACTAGTGACAGCTATGCATGACCCGTTTCACGAGCACGTGCACACATGTGCACACACACACACACACACACACAGACACACACAGAGACACTTTCTCTCCCCCTTCTTCTAAATGCCTGTCACTTTGGCCCTTCCATTAAAAAGGGAGCAGGGAGCAGGGGCTCGTTTAGCTAACGACATCTGGGCGTTTGGGGGGGGGGGGGGGGGGGGGCAGGCTGCCCACTCAGTCATATCCCACTGTATTAAATAAATAAATAAGGAGCGCTCTTCTGTGTAAATTATTCATTTAACCCATGTTGGGCGGGAACCCCTTCTGGCAGTATGTCATACTTTAGCCGTTGAAAAATAGCAGATCTACAAGCTCATAGCACTACGAGCTTGTAGGTCTGCTATTTTTTGAAATCTTTCAATATATTACACAGTGAACGTTTTTAACTCAAATCTTTGCTTCTGGGGGGGGGGGCACTGGAAAAACATATTTTCAGATGGGGGTCGGAAGCCAATTACATCTATTTTTGGGTTTCGTTGACATGAAAATGTCTGAGAACGACTGACATAGAAACATGTCGGTTTTTCAGAAAACTGTCATGATTTAGAAGACATTTGTAGAACCAAACTCGGGTCTAAATGGGTTAACACGCCTTATCCTCTTCCAGCAACCTTGTTAGAGCACCTCAGGAGTGGGATGGGGAAGGTGTGGGGATGCAGGGATGGGATATGGGATGAGGAGGGGGGGGGGGGTGACGGGGACAAAGGAGGGAGAGTGTAACAGAGGAAAAAAGCAGACACTATGCTTCATATGCGAGTCAGCACAACCAGCGGCGCATCCCTAAGCTCTCTGGATGCTCAGTCAGGTAGGGGGGCTAATTCACTCTGACACCTCCTTTGTTTCAGGTAGGGGGGAAAAGAGCTGTGCGTGTGCACTGTGCACGCACACACACACACAGTCACACACCTAATCTCACATGTGCACACAATCTCACATGTGCACACTCGCAGACTCCCACTCTCACATGCACGAATGCACACAGATACACACCTACCTACCTACCTACCTACAGTACATGACCACATGCATGCATACTTGCCTATGCACATACAGTAGGAGCAAACTATTACACAGATAAAGACAAAGAAAGCAAGGGATTGAGCAATAAAAGACAAGAGAGAGGCCCGGAGCATATATTCATAGAATAATAATCATTCTCGTTGTCTGGATAAATTATTTAGAAACAAAAAGAACATACACGCGATTCTGGAATGCGTTCGTTGGTCTGTGGGCTTTTTTTTCTTTCTTTCCTTCTGCCGTCTCGTCTACAGAGCTCCACATTTCCACAACACAGTGAATCATCCACTCCACAACAACCTGGCTCTAATCAACCAGGAGAGGAACACGTAGAAAAATGCTTATCCTCAACAAAAATACACTTCTAGATATTAACCCATTTTGACCTGAGATCAGATTCTGCGTGAGTGTGTGCGGCTGTATGAGTTGAGGATTAGAGGTATAGGTATTTTTATTACGCTGTAATATTTGACTCACTGCTGTCGTTTAGCATCAGTGCAATTTGAAATGTATCTTTGAAATGCAATGTACTATTTTGTAATGTAATATAATGTATTTTGTAATGTTTTAATTTATTTCTGGACTCTTGGAAGATTAGCCGAAAGGCTAAAAGAGATCCAAATAAAAATCTATAATAAAAATAAAAGTCTTCTAAATCCTGACCGTTTTCTTGAAAAAGCTATGTTTTTTCTATGTCACTCGTTCTCAAACACTTTCACGTCACTTTTCACGATTCTTCAAAAATAGCAGATCTACAAGCTCGTAGCGCGCCACCGAGTGGCACGCTACGAGCTTGTAGATCTGCTATTTTTCAATAGCTAAAGCATAGCATAATGCTAACACCAAAAGGGGTTCCCGCACAAAATGAGTTAACCTCAAGGCCAATGGCACAACTCTGCTGATCAGCAAACCTTTTTTCATGCAGCCGTTCCTGGCAGGATATAAAGCTGACATTCATCCAACGCGACACTGAAGATAATAGCCTAACGTACATTTATACAGTAACAACGGTTGCTTCTGGGCAATATACCAAGTTGCAGCATATTTCTTTATCTTATTACTATATAGCCTATACACAATTTATGAAAATTGTATATGAAAATATGGATGTATTTCAAGAATGTATGGGTTGGATACAATTGAATTTCAGTGAAGACAAACATAATATTGTGAATGTATGAAGGTATTACTTTTTAAAGTTTTTTTTATAATAAAAAATAAATGCGTGCTCCTTGGAGCGCAGGTCTCCACCAGGCTTGCCTATCTAGGCCAGTGAAATTTGGAAGGAAGGCAGTCATAGCCAATTTCAATGCAGTTTTGGACAAAACGTTTGGACAAAAAGAGTAGAAAAAGAAGTTCTAGGTTCAATCTTTATAGGCCAAAACGTGTCATGGGCTGTTGTAGCGCCACCATGAGGCCAATTTGAAACATTGGGTTGTAGTCCTGTGACAAATGGGCAATAAGTGCTTTAGTTTTTGAGATACCCCTACCGGAGGTAGAACCAAACAACATAGTTTGTCCTCATCTCTAAGGCCTCCCATACATGAAATGGATTCTTGTGTAAAAATATTTTACTGCAAAAGTGGTGAAATTGACATGTAAAGTTATACACCCCAAACTAAAAATAAAGCCTGTCCATCCGTCTGGGGGTTGAGGCACTTAAAGTCATGAAGATTCACAATGGAAGCTCTGAGAGGTTCAAAACGTGGCATACTTGAAGCCAGGACATACCTCTACATTCTAGAAGAGACTGAATGTCAATATCTCAATGTCAATATGAGATATAGTCATTTGAACACATTGGGGCAGAGGTTCTTCCTTCACACACTGGGAGTGTCCATGTTTCACTCCCATCTGTCCAGCGGTGCAGGAGATTAGCTACTCACAGTCTAACTCACATGCTCACATAGACGGACTGACAGGGGCCAATTAACAGACATTTTGAAAATAGAAGATCTAATAACTCCCAACTGCTTTAATGTAGATCCGGCTATTTTCACTATTTATCACACGACAAAGTGCCGGATGGCTTAAGGGGCTAATGAATATCCAAGAAACTAAACAATAACAAGACTCCAAAGTGAGTGAGTAACTTAGCCTACATCTTTCAGTCTTTGGGCTTGAAATCTGCAATATATATCAGTCTTTCCTTAAAGAAAATAGACTGATAAACAGTATCGCTAGATTTTGGGCTCGCATCCATTTACTGGCAAATGGCAATCATACTAATGTGTATATTTATTGGTTGAAGATATCGATTCAAATTTCTTTGAATATGCACCCTAGTTTGTTTGCAGCCAAATGGATGCTAGTGACCTCAATGGCATAAAATATAGGACTGCATCCATACAAGCAGCCAGAGAGAGGAGGGGGGGGGGGGGGGGGGAACTAAACAAAGTAGACAGACAGTCAACAGAAAGTCCTTGGATCACCCCGAGGGCTGACCTGAGCACTGTTCTGTTCTGTTTCCCTTACTCTCACAGTGGGGGGTCTGTGTCAGTTGTGATGCTGCTTGTTACCCTTCCACAGTTTGAATTGAATTTAACAGGCTCTGGCCATGGCCCGCTAGATCAGACTAATACAATGAAACCTGTGTGTGTCAGTGTGTGTGTGTGTGTTCTCACGCGCTTGCGTCGATCACAAAACACTCTTTCATTCCCAAATAACACCCTGAGGTGCTAGTGCTGCTGTACAGGGGCGGGCGGTATTACAAAATGTGAGTCGTCTCAAGCTCATTCTCACACCACTGATCTGTGGCTAGAGGGCTAGAGGAGGAACAGCCTTCTCAAGTTCACACCGGCTACAAGTTTACAACTGTGACATTATGAAACACGGTACCCGCAACACAGGGTTTGTTTAAACTATACTGGGTCTCAAAGTTCTCCTTAAACACAATCAGTGCCGGGAGTTCTTCAAAATAGGAGCTCTGGGGTGCCGGAGTTGTCTGAGCGCTTTTACTCTGAAAGCCATGAACCGGAAACAATTTCCTAAAAAAGTTGACTTTACAAAGTTGACCTTACATTGCGATCATTTTAATTTATACGATATATGATCCAAAAAAGATTTCATATTTTGCGGGAGAGACGGATGAGAAGCAGAAATGAAGCGCCAGCATATCGATCCATTCATAACCACGGAGAGCGCCCTGGATTAGGAGATACGAGTCATTCTTTCCGCCGCGCTAACATGTAAGTCAACGGCAAGCTAATAATTGCCTAGAGCGTAGCATACGGCAGCCGAAAGGCGAACGGGACAAAAAATAATAATAATAATATTCTTATCTCGCCCCGTATCATTGAGGATGCGCTAGGACGTCCTCACACGTTCTTTGTACATCTCGGTTCGAATCCTTAAAGGACAACTTTTTTCAACCAAGGTTCATGTTTTAGGTTGTTATTAGAGAAACTAAAAGGTGAGTGTTAATTTTCTTTCATTTGCTGCTTTCTTTTGTTTTGGGTATTTTAGCAGTTTTTGACGGGGGCGGGGGCATTCGAGCATGGGGCTAAGTATGTATTGTTTTACAAAATATTATGGCGATTTATTTTTTATTATTTACTATAGTCCTAATAAACCCCAATAAATTACATCTGACCACATTAGATAACAGGATCTATTGAATGTGACAAACTGACATATTGAGCCTATACACACAGTATAAGCCTTCCCCCAGTAGGTAGATCACATTCAGTAGATCCTGTGATCTTCTGTGGCCAGATGTAATTTCCTGGGGTATATTAGGACTATAGTAAATAATACAAATAATAAATCGCCATAATATTTTGTAAAAAAATACATATTTTGCCCCATGCTCGAATGCCCCCGCCCCCCTGTCAAAAACTGCTAAAATCCCCAAAACGAAAGAAAGCAGCAAATGAAAGAAAATTAACACTCACCTTTTAGTTTCTCTAATAACAACCTAAAACATGAAACTTGGTTGAAAAAAACTAAAGTTGTCCTTTAAGACGTACAGGTCTGTCCTACGTACAAAATGTGTTAAAGGGGAATACCACTCATTTTCAACATTGAAAATGCCATTAATATAGCTCAGAGTTTATCCTAGAACAGTATTAAAACTGGAGGTGTAGAACTTGGGGTCCTGTGATCAATGACATCACCTCGGTGTACTCGGAGTCTGCCAGGCCAAAGAGCACACAGACGTGAGGGACAACTTTAAGGTATATTAAGAGTCCCCAGCAAAATGCAGAAGATTTAAAACACGTATGCTACATTTTATTTCTCAGCTTTTCGAAAATTGCCGATCTGAAAGCTCACAAGGTGTCATGAATGACGTGACGTGTTGTGAGCTGGTAGATCGACTATTGACACATGTTGACATACAGTAGCTTCCCTTTTGGGGGTCTGTGGCACAAAATCTTATCTAATAGGGGATCTGTGGCCAAATACAGTTTTTTTAGCCTTACATGAAAATGCTTGAGAGCCACTTGTTTAAACAGCAACAGCAAAGCTAGGAATAAAATAAATCACACCCGTGTGGAGTTGTGAACTGAGTGGTGCAACTCCCCCCCACCTCTCGCTCTCTCTCTCATTAGCAGGCAACAGTGCAGCACTATCCCTCTCTCCGTTTCTGGCACAACAGCGCCCCTACTGGTACTCAGTCATACTGGTGCTCATTAACGTCACACGGACACATAGGTGAACACGGACATTGCTGTTCCTTGGAGTGGTTGCACCACTCAAAAACAACACATGCCAGTAGTAATAGCCAAATTAATGTCATCGTTCAGTCCATTGCTAGGCTATATCAGGCTGATCTCTCCAGACCTTCAACATTTCCATGGTCAGAAAGCCGCTGGCCGCCACAGTCTCGTCTCTATCGGGGCCCTCCAGTAACCAGCCGGCAATGTAAATGATTACACTTGTGATTAAAGCTTTCCACTTCAAACAGACCTGCTGTTTATACAGGCCTCGATATGGCAGATGGGATAAAGAACAGGCAGGTAGTTTGCTATGCTACGTTTGCACGTATCTGTGCATGCACGTGTGCACACGCCGCATGCCGCACGTGTGTGTGTGTGTGTGTGTGTGTGTGTGTGTGTGTGTGTGTGTGTGTGTGTGTGTGTGTGTGTGTGTGTGTGTGTGTGTGTGTGTGTGCAGTCGTTTGCCTGGGTGGATGATGAATGTCATTATGCCCTGCCTCACTGGACATACATTCCTAATGACGCACCGAATGGGCATTCTGCATACTACAGTACAGCCCAGCACAGCCTCTCCCTCCACCCACCTACTGTACCCAGGCCTGGCCTACAGTATATAAACTCTACTGCCTCCCCTCCCATCCATCCATCCATCCATCCATCCATCCCCGTAGGCTGGAAATGACATGTGTGGTTTTACATTCACAATGATTACATTTCCTTGGCGGAGAGGAGAGGTGTCGGGGAGAAGAATGGGTTCCTTTCTTCTTCCCTTCTCCCCTCTTGCTTTTAGATATTTGTTGGTTGTTTTATATAAGCAGCAGCAGTTGGAGGAACAAGGAGGATATCACCGGAGCCGTTTTTTTTTCTTTTTTTTATATATATATATATTTTATCCCACGATTTTGTAACCCATTTTTCACCCCTGTGTCAATCATCTAATGTGATCCATGGGCTCTACACACCCTCCACCAACCTAGTCCCCATATATGGGGGACATGGGGAGAGCAACGGATTTGAACTCATGCTTCCTTCATGCCTGAGTGTCCAAGCTGGCCAGGGGGAGTCAGTTTAGTGACCAGGATTACTGCATGTTTTTTGTGAGGGTACCTACCCTAGTGGACACGGGGAGAACATGCAAACTCCACACAGAAAGGCCCTTTCGCCAACCCCGCCTTCGGGTATGGGCACTGATGACGCGGAGGAGGAAACACACCGCCAGCACCCACAGCGTCCCGAGCGGGAATCAAACCCAGGACCTTCTAGCTGTGAGGCGACAGCACTGAGCCGTTCTATTTTAATAAAAAAAGGTATTACAGAGGTTTTTAAAGATGATTTTTTTAGGCATTTCTTCTTGAAGCACATGGAACCGGTATTTTCATACCTGCTTCTATTTGATATTTGATTTTTATACCTGATGCTCAGTACAACTTTGAGGTATTTGTACTTTACTTGAGTATTTCCAATTTTATTACTTCTACTCCACTATACATCTCAGAGCCAGATCACTTCACTACAATTATTTGATAACTTTAGTTACTAGTTACTTACATTTTGATTAGAAAACATACATTAACCACTTCAACTCTATACATTGCGGCCATTTGAAAAGACATAGCTGATCTACAAGCTCACAATGCGTCGCAACACAGTCGAAGAACATTTTTCGTCTTAGTTTTGATCTACAAAATCAACACTACACAACAATACAGTTGATGTAAACCTGAGCAAGACTCACGTAGCCTTTGACTTAACGAAGAAGCTTCATTTCACAGGTTCCTTCTTTTAATCTTAGGGCAGAATGAGAAGGACAAAAGTGCAAGGTGTCCCGCAAGCTACACACGCGTCTATCCCAAATTAGACCAGACCACATGAAAAGCTGTCGTCTCTATTCCGGGGCAGGGGCGGCGGGGGGGGGGGAAATTACAGCCCTCCACTCTCTAGCCTACCATTAAACCGCAATTAGTGCTGCGCTACGCTAGTGATGTCATCAACAGGGGACTTGAGAGGAGCTGAAAATAAGGGTGCTTTATTTGCCTTGCCGTAAGTTACGCACCCATCAGGTCCAAACTTCATGCAAACATTTCAATGTTTATCTCTGTCAACTTTGCTGAGTGAACTGAAAACACATCAGAAAACGCTGGGTTCTCAATTCCACCCAGCCAGGGAAAAACTAAAATCAGCATTATTATGTTTTAATTCCATACAAAAAGAAAATAAAATATTTTTTTTATAGGCAAACATTTTCTAAAGAATTTTACATAAAAAAAAGGAAAACTCTGAAATCTACAAGCTGATCTACAAACTCACAACTTGTGTGAGCTATTTTTTAATTAGGGTTAAAGTGGTTAACCTGGTTTGACTGAATTGACCCAGGAATTTTAATTCCAAGTCGTGACTGGCACAGTCCCTAGAGAGAAAGGTCAGTGTGTGTGCGTGTGCATGTGTGCGAGCGCGTGTGTGTGTGTGTGTGTGTGTGTGTGTGCATGCGTGCGTGTGGTGTTAACCTGCTGACCTGCGAGGTGACAAATCATCTTTGACTCACGGTCACCTCTCTTTCATCAGCTCTTATATGACACCACAATCCCCATGTAACAGAAAACCAGAGCAGCGTTTCTCAAAGTGGGTGCCAAGTCCAGGGGTGCCGTGGAATAGTTTCATATATATTTGGAATCCATCACTTGTCACTTCAGTTTAACCACTTTAGACTCCCTAAACTTTGGGAAACGGGCCTGAGTTGAACTGTACTTGGTGCAATCCAATTCTGTGGTGCCAAGGATGGCACGAAAGGGACATTTACAGAGGTGCCCTGGGCAAAAAAAGGGTAGAGAACCACTGAACTAGAAACATCCAGGGGGCCCAACCAGTCCTTAATTCACCCTCCGACCCCCTGGTGGGAAGTAACTAGAGATGTCCCGATACTGAATCCTATCAGAACACTGCCCGATATGCCCTTATTTGGTCATAGTCTAACCATGTGGGGCATGTGGAGTTTGCTTTTGTGATGCCCCAAACTGTAAGTGCACGTTTGAGTGAGGAGTACTCTGCTATAAACACAACATGAGATATATAGCTAGATAGCTATTGTTGCATGTTCCACGCGGTTCCACATGTGAAGAATGCAAACGCAGCTGCTGAAAAGCCACTGTCGTTGGGATTCTCAAGCTACTTTCAATTCTAGGGAAATCATTCCTGATGGAGGGTTGAGAGTTTTGTGTTATTGCTGAAGGGTCAGTATCTGATGTGATAGAAGTAAAAGTAAGCTAAAGTACAGCAGAGCAGCAGCACATGCTCGTCTACAAAGCATTGATGAGGCTTGCCTGGAAAGGCTTAATTCTATCTGGCTAAAAGGCAAACATACAAACAGAGGTTCACCTCCTGGAAGAAGACCTGAGGAGCATTTTACAGCTTCCAACATGATGTCATCAGGCGTCACTCACAGTCAGAGCTTTTTTAATTCTTCATTTCAAGTCAAGACCTTACGATTTCCTCCCACTGTTGAAATTTGAGTGGTTTATTGAACTTTGTTTCACTTTTACTGTTTTTGGAATCTGGTCAAAGTGACTGTCATTTCGACCGAAATTAATATAGGTAAGACTATATCCAGTTAGTAGATGTCTCTCACAAGCACCTTTTCCACTGGAACACCAATATATTGCTGGCTAAATAATTAACGTAAATCGTCTGCATAGGCTCAGACAGTACGAAATATACCAGCCATCTAAATCGGCACCTGTTCCCACAGGACACCAACATGAATTATGCCAGTAGATTATAGGCATTTCATGCGAACGGGGAACGGGGAACTGCAGATGAGAGTTATTATGGTTCTGAAATATTCATCCGTTTTTGTGAGTTTTATGAGTGTCTGTGAGTAGATTCAGTTTTAGGAATGGACTAGTTTTAGTTTAGGCGTTATTCAGTCTTGGACCTTGCAGTCTTAGTTTTTTTTTTCAGGTATTATGAAGAAAGCATTGACTTATATATATATATATATATATATATAGTATGAAATAATAGATCAGATATGATAGTGGAAAAACTATCTACATGAAATTGAATCAAAGGCATTTTCATTTTTAGTTAGTTTTAGTTAGTTCCAGTTTACATTATTTATTTTCCTTTTCAATTAAAGTTTTTAGTTCATTAAAATATCCATGCTCCAGACACTACACTACACTCCGACTAACTACAGGAAATATTTTCTGGGAGGGCAGCATTCACGTTCCATCGTGGGTTACTGTAGTTGGATGTGGTCATTCACACGTTGCATTGTGGGTTACTGTAGTTGGATGTGGTCATTCACACGTTCCATTGTGGGTCACTGTAGTTGGATGTCTAGTCAACTCCCTCCTGCTGTCGGGTCAGGTTCTCTTCATGTCATACAAAAGACACTTTTTCTTCTCTTCTCTTCTCTTCACTTTTTTTAACAAAGCTCAGCATGGGAACCCTCACAGGCAGCAGCATACCTCCCTTCCTCCTCCTCCTCCTCCTCCTCCTCCTCCTCCTCCTCCTCCTCCTCACTGCAGCGAGGGGAGTAGCGGCCGGCCGACGACCCACACCACGTGAATTATGCATCGTGGCTCCAAGCAAAACTTCTCGACGGTTGTTCGAGGCTGGCTGGCAAAATGTCCTTTTCAGCAACAAGC
Organism: Protomyctophum parallelum; assembly: GCF_964188405.1. NCBI lineage: Eukaryota > Metazoa > Chordata > Actinopteri > Myctophiformes > Myctophidae > Protomyctophum > Protomyctophum parallelum. Next base: position 17,145,753 of record NC_139712.1, on the reverse strand, counting down.
ACACCTCCACCTGAAGAGATGTATTACTCTTTACATCTTCAAAGGGAAGGAAGAACTCACTCCCTCACCCTGTGGACTATAGAACCACCCAATGGGTTTACACTGAGGAAGGGACACATTTTTTCTTCTCTTTTTAATAGAGCCAAGCTCCGACAAAAACTTAAAGCAGCGATGGGGGGGGGGGAGATCAAACGCCGGTGTGTTCCTGGTGGTGAGCAGACCCAATCAGCCGAGGGGGCCGAGCAGAGTAGGAGAGACAAGCGCTTCCCTTATAAATTGATCCCACTGAGACCCTGAAGGTTTCCCAACTTTCCTCCTTTCTCACAGGACTGACTCGCAAGAAGGGGAGCGATAGAAATCTGGCAGATCTGACGAGCTGCTGAGAAGGAAGGGGGGGGGGGCATTTTGAGACAGATCAGATCAAGGGAGACGACGGAGGAGGAGGAGGAGGAGGGTGGTCTTCGTTCTCTGAGGCGGCACCAGGCCGTCCGTCCCCGTTCGGGAAAAACGAAAGAAGAGCCATCTATCTGGGCTATCGACTTATCAAAAACCCCACAGCGCCATCCATGTCTGATGGCGTGTTCTTCAACCACTGGCGTATCTTTATTGGGCCTGGGATCTGGCAGCTGGAGCTTTGGCTCATTAGGAGGCTGGCCCGAGATCACACCCTGGACTAGACCGACCGCTCGGCTGGGTACGTTCACAAGGCCCTCAAAGAGAACTGCTGCTATCAGAGAAACCCAGAGACCAACACAGCCTGCCAGACACTCCACAGACCTGCCCACTGGCCAGCAGCAGTAGAGAACGCACACATGCACTCACACTCACACTCACACTCTCACACACACACACACACACACACCTCTTCCCATCTTTATTATCCAGCTTCCATCGCACAGTACAAACTCCTCAAAAGTTATTTTTTTTTAATCATCAGTCACTATTATACCAGTCGACACATGACATTTTATTACCATTCATAGGAGGCGCTCGGGAGGTCAAAGGCCATGTTCTGACTCCCATCACAGAGGGGACGGGGGACGGGGGTCACTGATAGCGAGGTTGTAACACGGCCCTAAGCGGTAAAAACACAAGCTAGCCTCTCCAGCGGTCAGTCTTGTGATGTTGGATATCGTTACACGGAGGTGACTGGCCAGGAGAGAGGGAGGAGGTGTGAGTGGGAGGAGGCATGAGGGAGGGGGGGGGGGGGTTGAAGGTGAGGTCTGGGGAGAGGGGGGGGTGGGGGGGGGGGCTACAAGAAAAACAACATCACCCATGGCTACAGCAAGGCATGCATTCCTGCACACCTCAGATAGGATCCTGCAGGTCAGCTGCAGGGTGGCTGGACTGGAGGAGGGAGGGCTAAAATAAACATGCCATTAGCGTTGCCGCGGCGGCGTGTAAAAAGGAGACGGTGAAAGAAGAGAGGCGAGTCAAAAGGTAGCAGAGAGGCTGCTCAACGTAACGCGCTTTAATCCCAAAGCATGGCCGCGTGAATGCGAAGGACCTCATCGGAGGACTCTGGTGACAAAGATTAGGTTCATTGTTGCACCTGGTCAGCCAAAAGCAGTGGTTCTCAAAGTGGGGACCTTGAGGGGGTCCCCACCTTGAGGGGGTCCCCAGCAAAATAAGCAACATTTTGACCATCAGGCACTATGTCAAAAACAGCGAAAAGCTTTGTGGTACAGGACTTTTTTTTTTTTTTTTTCATGCTCGAAATAGGATGCCAGGCTTAAAGTGGCAAAGCCAAATTCCAATATAATTTCACCAGTTACGGTAATACAATCAATTATACTGTATGAGAATGATTACAGTATATGATTATTCATAGGTTTCACTCTCGACACCTACAGTATAGAGCGTCGCAGTCCCGTCCCCTCGAGAGACCCGGAAAATAAATGCCCGTTCATTTTCCTCATAGACTTTTCAGAAAGTATTTATTTAAAGACGTTTACGCCGTGGACAAAGCCAACTCTTGTCGTGACAAATCAATGAAATCATGACAACAAACACAATTTTTCGGGACAAACTAAGAATTAGAAAGTAGAACATTTTGTTATTTTTCTTCTTTGTAATCATTTGTTTGATCCAAAATATTGTGTGTGTTGTCATGATTTGTCACGACAAGAGTTGGCTTCGTACGACGCTTAAAAGGTCTTTAAATAAATACGTTTTGAAATGCCTATGGGAAAAATGCATTGGGATTCATTTCCTGGGCCACTGCGACGCTCTATATACAGTAGACAGTTGTAGAACAACAACTAAGACCTTGAGTGTTATGGGGGTCCCTCCCTGGCCTCCATCGAATCTTGCCAAATGGGGTCCGCGGCTTTATACGCATCAATTTGGGGGTCCCTGACATGAAGCTATTCGAGAACCCCTGCCTGCGCTACAGGTTAATGAAGTCCGGAGTGAAGAGTTGATTTTCCGGTTATTAGCTACCTGGCTGTCACAGGTTGGACATTAAAACCACTTTACCCAGCTGTGATGGTGGACAGCTGCCGCTGCTGCTGAGCATGAATAACTTACGGGCCTCATAAATAAACAGATCTCTACTAATATCATCAAAGCACCCCCGTGAGGCACGCCCACTTATTCCTATGCACCGCTTTCCAACCGCCCACACGCCCCTCCATAGAACAAATGCCCCTGAAATCGCGTAACTATTTAACATCAATATTTTGACATTTCATTCAGCTGACTCTTCAAACGAGGCCATTTAATATAATTAGCTGAATAGAAATTGGCAGGCGAGGCGGGCGTAGTCGAGACCTGCGTGGTCGGAACTCCGTTGCCACAGGTAACCTTTTTGGAGGGACTTAGCGTGGCAAATTGATTGCCGAGAGCACACGGACTCATCAGGAGAGCCAATTTTCGCAAGCAGAACCTGTGGGTGTGTGTGGGGGGGAGGGGTGCTTGGGTTAGAGGGTCTATTTATAACGGAGGGAAACAGGAGAGCGGGATTAGCTTGTCACTAGAATAAAGAGCGGAGAAGAAGAATCAATTTCAGGGTTTTAAAAAGCTGACAAACAGTTCTTTACTCTCCCGTTTCTCTCTCGCGCTTCTGGCTCTGACAGAGCTGACATCTAGACAACACGGAACATCACGAGGATGTTACGTTGGGCTTTGAGGAGGTAAATTCGGGCTACAGACTTCTTTCAGACGATTCATTCAAGCCTTGACCTAATTGTGCCGCATAGTTTTAACACTAACGTGAGTAGATTCCTTGTAGTATAAGACTGGGTGTAGACTAATTGGTTTAATTTACTCCTAGATTAGTGCTAGAGTAATCCCACTAATCACTGCTGGGCTACGGTGTACAGCTATATGTCGCAAGTGACCTATTAGGCGACAGCCGATTTATTTAAGTGTTTAAGTCTTCCCACATCACTTTCGTCATCGCTCACCTGGTTTAGCCTAGTGTGTGTGTGTGTGTGTGTGTGTGTGTGTGTGCGCGCGCGAGGAGAGAAGAGAGAGAGAAAAAAAGAGAGAGATGGAAAAAGACCTCAGGAAAAGTCCTTTTTTCCAGCATGCCCGCCTGTGAGAGTCAAGTCAGGAAGGAAGCCCCTTTCCTGCTGCAGAGCATCATTCAGTCAGTCAGTCTACCTCTCACTGTCCTGCCTGACTCCTCCTCTCTCTCCTCTCACCGTAGAGCCCCCAGCCTCTCACTGTCCTGCCTGACTCCTCCCTTCTCCTCTCACCGTAGAGCCCCCAGCCTCTCACTGTCCTGCCTGACTCCTCCCTTCTCCTCTCACCGTAGAGCCCCCAGCCTCTCACTGTCCTGCCTGGCTCCTCCTCCTCTCTCTCCTCTCACCGTAGAGCCCCCAGCCTCTCACTGTCCTGCCTGGCTCCTCCTCCTCTCTCTCCTCTCACCGTAGAGCCCACAGCCTCTCACTGTCCTGCCTGGCTCCTCCTCCTCTCTCTCCTCTCACCGTAGAGCCCACCGCCTCTCACTGTCCTGTCTGGCTCCTCCTCTCTCTCCTCTCACCGTAGAGCCCCCAGCCTCTCACTGTCCTGTCTGGCTCCTCCTCTCTCTCCTCTCACCGTAGAGCCCACAGCCTCTCACTGTCCTGCCTGGCTCCTCCTCCTCTCTCTCCTCTCACCGTAGAGCCCACCGCCTCTCACTGTCCTGTCTGGCTCCTCCTCTCTCTCCTCTCACCGTAGAGCCCCCAGCCTCTCACTGTCCTGTCTGGCTCCTCCTCTCTCTCCTCTCACCGTAGAGCCCCCAGCCTCTCACTGTCCTGCCTGGCTCCTCCTCTCTCTCCTCTCACCGTAGAGCCCCCTGCAGCCTCTGACCCCCAGCTATCATGTGCCCCCTGCTTCACCGGGGCAAGCCTGAGGACAGGAACCACACAGGAAACAGTCTAACCCTACGCGCACACACACATGCACACACACACACACACACACACACACACACACACCAAGCAAACAGACAAAAATATATGCAAACACACACACACACAGACATACAGTATACCTCCCCGCATATGGAAATGTGAATGCATACAGACTTTCATGCTAGCAAATTCAAAAGCATACACAATTAAATTACACATAGAAAAGCCGTTGGCAGGACGGGGGGCACTCAAGCAGCTATTGTCCAAGTTGTCCTCAAGTTACATTGTCAAACTAGGCTACCTGGAGTGCAGGACAGTGTAGGCTAGCTACAGTGCATGACAAATGTTCAGTAGGCTAGCTAGTAGTACAGGACTGTGTATGTAGGCTAGCTACAAAGCAGGACAGTGTATGCAGTGCAAGACAGTGGACTGGAGTGTATAATTTATATTAGATACAGTGAATGACAATGTGGTGGAAAAAGTACTTTTTACTTAAGTATAAGTATTATACTGCCATGTAGAATACTCTGTTACAATTAAAAGTCTGGAATTCAAAATAAAAGCAGAAAGGGGGCCAAAATGTATCTAACAAAGTAACTTGTAACTACAGTTTTAAAATAAAACTAGGGTTAGAGTAAAAAGTGCAATAATTGCCTTTGAGATGTAGTGGAGTAGAAGTAAAAGTAGGCCTACTGAAAATTAGAAATACTCCAGTAAAGTAAAAAATACCTCAACATTGTACACATTGGCTATTCACACCAGTCAGCTGCCAACTACGAGATCTCATATTTGATCTCTTTATATCGAAGATATACCATTTCCAGTGGCAGATTGTGGCTAAATTGTTTACATTGCTGATTCTGCAGTATGAAAACCGTGCCAACATGATAACATATCTACAATAGACTGGCGGCGGTGGCTCAGGGGTAGAGTGGCTGGATGTTAACCGCAAGGTTGCCAGTTCGAACCCTGTGGGCTCCCCCAGAGTTAGTGTTGAGGTGTTCTTGAGCAAGACACTGAACCCCTAATTGCTCCTGATGTGCTGGTTAGGGTGCCTTGCATGGTTTCCGCCGCAAATCGGGTGTATGAATGTGTGTGTGAATGTAATGCACAATCTATGACAAGCGCCTTGGCGCTATATAAATGCACCATTTACTGACTGTAATACTAAACCCAAGCCGGTTATAGGCCAGAGAGCATACTGTGCTAATTCGCCTTGTCTTGTCTGCGTGGATGTCGACATATATCTTTAACATGAGGTTAGTGGGGGCTCGGCCTTCCCCTTCTTCCAGTCGTCTCTGAGCCTCAGAGCCTGGAAATGATTAGGCCTGGGAGGGCAATTAGACCGAGCATCACTGGACTAAATATAGCCCGGCTTGGCCCGGCTCTGCTCCTGGGTCACATCCACACCGCAAGCCTCTCCGCGATGCAGGCCAGTGCAGCGCTCAATCTGGATCAGGTTTGTTTTATGACTGATGTGAAAACTCCATTGGCTTAGACAAGATAACAACATAACAAGGCCGTCCATCAGGTGCCTCGTGAGAGAGAGCGGGGCGGGGCGGGGTGGGGTGGGGTTCTCTGCGTGGGAAAGAAGCGTGGGGCAACGGAGACGTATTCACGGGAACGTGGGAATGAGATGGACAGGAAACACAGACTAGGGTAAATAAAGACGAGCACGATTCAGTACATATTTCACAACAAAAGTATTACTTTCTAACCCTTCTGAGATTGACTGATTCAAGTTCACCTCACATCTACTGTATTTCATTAGGTCACTGTAATAATTCAGCCCATTGTTTACTTGCACTTGACTTAACCCATTTTGACCTGAGATCAGATTCTGAAAATGTCTTCTACATCCTGACAGTTTTCTGAAAAAGCTATGTTTCTATGTCAGTCGTTCTTCGATTTAAAAAAAATAGCTAAAGCATAACATAATGCTAACACCAAAAGGGGTTCCCGCAGAAAAAGGGTTAAAATCAAAACTTGAATCAACCCCCAGTCCCCACTACTCTCCCCCCAGTTTCACAAGAAAGGCAATTGCAAACAAAACATGGGTTGAGAAAAAAATGCATGCTTTCCCATAGACCCTTTGCACTAAGGAATGCAATGGGAAAAAGTGAATGCCCCCGCTACAAACAACACACACACACACACACACACACACACACACACACACACACACACACACACACACACACCTCAGTCTCCCAGCTCATATGATAAGAATGAGAAAAAGAAGGGAAAAACTGAGATTTTATCCTTAAAAAACAGGAGGCTCGCCCACCAGTTCACCTGGGACGGCTCTCGGACGTTGCAGAGCAAGCCAGAAGGTTATAGGAGCCTGGGAATGTTAAACATCAAGAAGGCAATCAGAACGTAGCCAGAGCCCTGGGAATAGGACAGGAAACATGGAGAGTAACCCCTTCCTGCCCGAGAGGAAGCGATTTGGAGGTAATGTGACTTATTTCTACATCGGTGCAAAGGTTTATAGGTAAACTACACTAGAGCAGAAATGAAATAATATATGAACAGCAGTCGTCCTCAATAGACGTGGTCCACGACCGGACCGCGGACCACGACCGGACCGCGGACCACCTCTCTGTGGACCCTGGGCAAAAAAAAACAAAAACACAATACCTCTCATTTGCTGTGAATTTTTGGAGGGGAATATTTGTGAAACATTTTATTTCCATACTCTGCAGTCTGCACCCCAGTATTGGTTGGTTGGGAGGGGAGCCGATTTGTATATAAGCTTGCCTTGGTGTGACTGTATTAAAAAATATAGAGCCCCGCTCTCCGCTGGCCGCTGCGTGGCCCGCGCCGCGCTCATGGGACCGGACGGAAATGTATTAGTGGACCTTCAGCATTTCTAGTTGAGGACCCCTGGTGTACCAGCTCAGTGGCCTTGTGGTTAGAGTGTCCGCCCTGAGACTGGGAGGTCGGGGTTCGATCCCCGGCCAGGTCATACCAAAGACTCTAAACATGGAACCTACATCAGAGTTCGCAGCAAATGACTGCAACATGACATTAAAGCCATGTGACTCAAATGGAAAGTTATCCTATATAAGGTAGGCAAATAAAGGCAGACTGCTGGGCGAGCGCTGGCGCTTTGGAATGGGGTCAGATCAACATACGGAATGAATTCTGTACTGGCCATATATGGAGCGTGGAGGGGATTGAGGAGGAATACGATTAAGGAATAGGGAAATGAAAGGTGGCCTGTAATTCATCATGAACCACGGTATGACGTCCCATGTCCGTCTTCACCCAGCATGCTTTTCTGCAAGTACAGTACGGCCTCGGAAACATGGAGAGAAAATGTCCTGGCGCTGCGCTGCGCTGAGCTCGACACAAATTGCACAAGACAGCTCAGGAAACAGAGGTTTGCTTTGGAGCGAACACTTATCACCATGAGTCCCCAATACTGCGAGGACCCCGTTCCTCCTACCGCTGTCTCGTGACGAAGCTGGGCACAAGTGTCACACACACACACACACACACACACACACACACACACACACACACACAGTCACCACACACAAAGACCATGACGAATGCTCTTTGAGCTTGATGATTTCAACAGAGTCTGCAAAACAAAGACAAATGAACTGGCAGATGGAGTGTCTATTCTGAGGACTCCACAACCACTGACCAAGATGTTTACATGACCCAGGAGAGAGAACAAATGTACAACCTGACCCGGCCAAGTAAGACCAAATAACCGACTACACAACGTAGTTCAGGAAAGGGACGGACCACTGACAAAGTCAACATCACGGACAACAGCGCAAAACCACAACCTGGCAACCACCAGCCGGAATAAGACAGCGGGATTGGACACAGGTGCACATTACAATTCTCTATATGTTGTCTAGATACCCAACAATATGAAAGTCCCCTGATGAGAACCAGTGTTATGTTATGCCTGTAATATTGAGCCAGCAGCACAGGAGTAGGAACAGAAAAACACATCCATCATGGAGGAGAGGTTATTTTGGCAGTGGCGTAGTGGTGATAAAACTACGGACACGCTCAATGGACTGTTTATAAAATATTTGTTAATCTATCATTCGCCACATGAGGGATGAGATAACAATATGGTTCGGCTTACGGTTGAATCGAATCGCCATGTCCTTGGGGTGACATTATTTATTGAAATAAACTTGCCCCGGAGATGAAATATGTACAGTATAGCGAATGCATTATGAACCGTCTCCGGTGATGGAAGCGGCGAAGGGCCTTCGACTGGGCTGTAACATTGTCATGCTCTTTTCAACAGATGTCCCTTGTGTGACACGCGGCCTAGGATAATGGGAAGGAAAGGCTTTGAACGATTTAATTCACCCTCCTCCTTTCATGAAAGGAAGGGATTTTGCTTTTGAAGTCTGATTGGAATATATAGAACAATTTAGAAATCCGTCTTCCGAGTCGAGATTCCCATCTTAATTACTTTGTTAATTAGCTGTTATTCGGCAGGGAGGCCGGCTCGTCCTCCACCCGAGTCCCTTTCCGCGTTGCTGAGGAGGCCCTGAGAAGCTTTCACACACACTCCCCTCCCTCTTTAGAGGAAAAACACCAAGCCTGCACAGGCTGCACTTGTGACACTGATTTGCAAGTCTGCCTTTGCTGAAGGTGGGCTTTTTTTTCCTCAAATGTCAGCAAACTGTACAGAGCCATAGCTCTCTAATTCCACTACCTAGGGAAAGCAGACCTGATCAGCCTTATACTGCCCCTCCTCCACCCCCCAACACAGACACATAGACACACACGCACAGAGGCACGCACGCACGCACGCAGACTTACATTACGGGGACACATTCCACAGATTTATGTTTATCGTTTTCCGATGAAAGTGGGACAGGGCCGTAGGAGAGGCAACATCCTGCGTGCCGCTCTCTCTCCGAACATGTGATAAATATGGCCGGCCCGGCTCGCGGCCGCTTCAACTGGGCGGATCGATGGAGCATTTAGCTAATCAAAGAAGAAAGTAACTGAAGAATAAAACAGATTGTCATGAAGCCCGACGACACGCATGGGAGCGGCAGGCGCTCTCTGAGCGGACGCTGAGTTCATCCGTCAGTGAACAAACATCCGAGAACGCCTTGCAGTCTCATCCGTTTAATTCACTGGCAAAAACCTTTAATACAGCGTGAATCATAAAAGATAGATGCTCTATTTTCCTGCTAATGGGGGACTGCCGAGACCACTGTGTCACAGGCATCATCAGTTAAGAGACATAAAGGCGAGTGATGTCATCAATCTGAACATCGTATATACCGCCATATTATATGTGATGTGCATCAATGCATGCAAGGAATGTGACCCGCTGCTTATAAGGTAAACGAGAACAGTTCACGTAGGATTAACAATAACATACACACACATGGACATAATAATTGCAACATTACAAAACATACATTCGGGACAACTAGACTCTCTAGAGTCTCGAGTACGATTGCACAGTTACTGACATTGAGGTATAAGACAAGTGTTGGCCTAGATATGTACATTTGTGCAACAACTTAACAAGGTGCCGGACGTGTGCGCCCGAGTGGATGCATGTACTTAGATAGATTCAGCTCATAAAGCAGCAGGTAGCACATGACATGGCCAAAATAAGCTTTACACTGTATAGTAATACTGCGTAGAGGAATGTGCTGGACTTGGAACGACATGAGGTGTGTGTGTGTGTGCGGGGGGGTATTTCGCTTGAGAGAACAGCAAAAACAGACGAAAAAAGAAGGTAGGGTCCGGCCGAAAAGCGCAGCTGTTTGCCATTACAACACTCCACTCACTCCCCCGGCAGGAAATGAGCAATCATTTAGTACTGACAGGTACATGCTGAACCTCGCTATCGCTAGCTCTGAAAACCGACCAAATAATGGATTACAGCAGCCAGGACAGCTTTAACCCATTTAGGCCTGGAAAAGAAATCTTCTAAATCCTGACAGTTTTCTGAAATACCTGATGTATCTATACCTATAACACTCAATATTTCATGTCAAGGACCCCAAAAATTATATGTAATTGGCCTCCGACCCCCATCTAAAAATATGTTGTTCCAGGGACAACGTTTGTTCTGAATAAATATATTCCAAATTTGAGGCACATTTTCACGATTTTTCAAAAATAGCAGACCTACAAGCTCGTAGGGCACCACTTGGTGGCACGCTATGAGCTTGTAGATCTGCTATTTTTAAATAGCTAAAGCATAACGTAATGCTAACACCAAAACGGGGTTCCCACCCAGAATGGGTTAAACCTAAAGCCTCGTCAAGTATCTATGCCAAGGTTAGTCGTCAGAGTCGGATTCATACCTTCCCCCAAAGTGTGAGGGTATACTTTCCTCGGAGCAAAGATTCATTAATGGTGCTGTGGTGTGGATGCGTAGCGTGTACTTATTTCATCCTATACGGAGAAAAACGTACATACCACACACGCACGCACACACACACACTCTACCAACTGACCTTGTAGTGAGTGTTTGTTTAACGCCAAGCTCTGAGACAAGGGAAAACCAATTCATAACGATAAAAGACTAAATCCTCCCTCAACGACATCTGAGGTGCTTTTCTGGTTGTGAAAAGCAGTTACTCAGACGTCTCTGGTGGGCTGTTTCTGGGCTTAGCGTGTCAAAGTCTTAAATGGGATGTTTTGCTGCAGACTGGCCTTAAGGCGCTGCCAGGTCACCCTTCCTCTGGGTTGAAGGAAGACATGAGCAAGAAGACAGGAAGAGACAGCAACACAGGAGGCTAAGTACCGCATGTGACCGAGTGCAGGAACTAGTAGGATCATCGAAATATAGATCATTTAAGTGGAGGGTCCCCTCACAACTACAAAATGATTGATCAAAAAGGTCTCGGAAGTACAGATTATTGAATTGTGTTTCTGAAACCTCACATTCTGAGAAGTAAAGGGTTTTCACACTTCTTAACTTCTCCAAATATACTTTGCATTGATATAGTAGTTTAGATTTAGCAGTGCTTTGTTCTCAATAATCTCAAAACCAGAAATCTATCCTATAATCTCAATCCAGACATCTATCGCATTTTATATAGCGCCTGTATCCAAGGCACTTTGCAGAGATTGTGCATTACATTCACATTCATACACCGATGGTAGAGGAAACCATGCAAGGCACCAACCCGCTCATCGGGAGCAATTAGGGGTTCAGCGTCTTGCCCTGAAGGACACTTCCGACACCAACTCTGGGGGAGCCCGGGATCGAACTGGGAACCTTCCGGTTGCCAAGCGGCCCCTCTACCCCTGCCACTTCCACCCCATCGCATTTTGAATACCTGAGCACAAGGTATTCAAGCTATTAAGGCATCTCCCACCTGCCATGTTTTCTCGTGGGAATCTGCCAAAGCCAGGAGGGAGGTCGTTCTCTGTCGCTGCACTGGCGTCTTGACTCCTACTTTGAGTGAAGTGGAAAAATAATGATCTGGGAATGAATAGAGCCAGGTCAACTCTCCAGACACCACGGCCATCCCACCCAGAGCTCAGTCTTTCATCAATCATGTACACAGAAGACGGTAACCATAAGTCTGAACTACGATGGAAAAAACAAAAGGCCCTCGAGGGTATTGTGTAGTCACCTTTTTGTTTTCACAGCACTGTACACAAAACATGAGCAATCGCACAGTCACCCAGGCTGGCCCTGACAGATGAGACCCTCTTGTCCACAGTTTCCACACCATTTAAAATGGTTTCGTAGTCGTCTTTTTCTTTCAGGAATTGCATCGATAGATATATCGGCCGTACATCAGCAATGTATCTTGTCGACTATAGCCTCGGAAACCCAGACGTTTTTATTTCCAGGGAGGAAAAAAAAAGTCTGGGTCCGAGTCCACTTCAAGACAGCTCCCGGCAGCTCCCCGCTATGCTAGAAAGCATAGGCGAGTTCCAGGCTACTTGTCGACTGGCACTGACAACTACACTAACCGATGTTTTTAGGTAGATGTTGTGACCGAAGGTCGCAGTTTTAGGTAGATGTTGTGACCGAAGGTCGCAGTTGTTGCGACCAAAGGTCGCAGTAAACTATGGAATTGTGCGTTTTTGAGGGGCACCACTGCCAGCCCCTCCTATACACAGGTTTAATGTTTGTCTTTAGTTCAATGTTTGTTTTGTACACGCATTGACAATGAAGGGAAAATGTATGTCATAATGTGTCATTTAGGTCATATTGTCTCGTTATTGTTAACATTTGATGCCCAGATCGTGTCCACACGTCTTCATAATTACACGCTCAGAAGGCCCAGGACGTGTGGACACGTCTTTAGGTCCTTTTTAATGATATAAAACATCTGCGTGCCGGTTGTGGTGGGCCGTATTTTTGACGTAGTCCAGCCGTGTCGGTGACTATACTCTGCACTACTTGAGTCAAAAGAGTGACATAGTCTTGGCCAAGAGATCGATAGGTTCCTACATATAAGATGTAAATCTTATTAAACAAAACTTAGCATATCTTGAGTAAGTATGTTCTCTTGCACTGTCCAAGGAACAGTGATTCATTTAAACTAGAAGAAAATACAAATAAATGTCAGCAGATGTATTGGCATAATCCACACAGGAAGAAAAGCACTCCTCATTCCAGGCATAAGATGTAAAATAAAATAAAATAAATGCAGACCAGGCATGTTAGTAAATATTCGTCAATCCAACATCAAAATTAGCATCGGTTCTGTTTCAAACATTGAATACTGGACAGACTCTGCTTCTCTGAGCCACAGTGACGTAGCGTTTAATCAAATGGGATATGATGCTCTTGGGGGTAAGATATGTGGGACATGGAAAAGATTTGGAGCAGGCTTTCTTTTCAGGGAAAAAAAGCTCTATCTAGCCTTAATAATATTGTCCTAAATTCTCCAAACGTAATCAGCGTCGCCATGAAATAAATCTAATGAAACATTAGAGTTGCAAATGGAAGAGTGCCAGAGGGTGAATAAACAAGCCGTCAGCCCAGTTGTTTCAGTCTGTTTTGTCTGTCTATGACAGGCCTAAAGACCCTCAGGCTCGTGAAACGGTTCTTCCTCGACAGACGACTCCGCTTCCACCCGGCCCCAGATGTCTCATTACTGTAAAACAACTGGAGAGGATGAGTGTCGTACCGTACACAAGCTACTGGAACCACGTGGCTGCTTCCCTTTCAATTACAGTAAGATCAGACCGGGGCCTGTTTATGTTTACTAAACGACCGTGTGCCGCGATACCGTACTGCATAATAACACAACGTATAGGATGACCATATCATGGATAAATAAATAACACGAGAGCTTAAAGCGTGGCGATAAGCAGAAAAGGGGTTGTTACTTAACGGGAGCAGATGAAAAGGCTTTATAGGAGTGGATCGAGGCAGAGAGATGCAACCGCCATAAAACTTTACACACTATGAGAAAAGACACACACACACACACACACACAGCACTCCATCGCTCTCCATCTCGTTAGCATCCATACTGTATATTAGACCTCTACAGGAGGATCCCACCATTCTTCAGCAGATTTAAGAGTTTCACTCAGCCTCCATTAATCAAGCGATAAAGCCCTGCCGCCGGTGAAATTCCTGCTGCGTCAAGCTTTGGCCCGGCCCACTAGACCACTACACACACTGTCCCGGGACACTGTTCAAGTGTACAGTACACTACAGTACAGCGGGGGAAGCCATCCCTAACCCATTCTGGGCGGGAACCTCCTTTTGGTGTTAGCATTATGCTATGCTTTAGCTATTGAAAAATAGCAGATCTACAAGCTCATAGCGCGCCACCGAGTGGCATGCTACGAGCTTGTAGGTCTGCTATTTTTTTAAAGTCGTGAAAATGTGGCGCAAATATTTGAATATATATTTCAGAGGGAACATTTTTAACTAAAATATTGGCTTCTGGGGGGGGTCCCTGGAAGTACATATTTTGAGGTGGGGGTCCGTGGCCCAATAGAGATAATTCTGGGGGTCCTTGACATGAAAAAGGTTGAGCACCACTGACATAGAAACATGGGTTTTTCAGAATTTTTTTTAAGCCTTTTCTTTTTTTTAATCGACCTCAGCCTAAAATGGGTTAACAGGGTGGCTGCTGGGCCCTCTTCTGCTGCCTGCATCACTCACTTTTATGGGAATAGGGTGGCGCTGAGGTTTAACAAGACGTTTTACTCGTCAGGGGAGCCGACATTACATAACCATAAAACGATGAGGGCCACAAATCACCGGCTGATTTGTGACGCATGCGAGGGGGCCGCCCCGGGCCCGTGGTGCGGTCCACGGCCGCATGTGAGGGGGCCGCACCGGGCCCGTGGCGCGGTCCACGGCCGCATGCGAGGGGGCCGCACCGGGCCCGTGGCGCGGTCCACGGCCGCATGTGAGGGGGCCGCCGCGGGCCGGCGGTGCGGTCCACGGCCGCATGCGAGGGGGCCGCCCCGGGCCGGCGGTGCGGTCCACAGCCAAATGTGCCAACAAACCCAGCCTTGCCGAGCCATATTTACTGGGTGACTTGCCTAGTATCAACCCGGGCATGATGTACACAAACACACACAAAGCAAAACAATGTTCTATAAACGACAAGCTGTAGAGATTAAAGATGCGTTTGGTTTTCCACTTACACTTGTAGGCTGGAGATGGATAGGCCTATAGAGCGGCCTATAGAGCGACCGTCGCAGTCCCTCCCCCTTTCAGAACAACGAGTGGCCCAGGAAATAAATCCCAATGCATTCTTCCCATAGGCATTTCTTAAAGTATTTATTTAAAGACGGTTACGCCGCGGACAAAGCCAACTCGGATCGTGACAAATCATGACAATGAACACAATGTTTTGGGCAGATCAAATAATTTATAAGAAGAAAAACAAAACAAAGTGTCGTCTCCTGCCTTCTTTCTAATGATTTGATCGGCCCAATATATTGTGTTCATTGTCATGATTTGTCACGATCCGAGTTGGCTTTGTCCGCGGCGTAACCCGTCTTTAAATAAATATTTTAAGAAATGCCTATGAGGAAAATGAACGGCGATTTATTTTCCGGGTCTCTCGAGGGGGGGCGGGACTGCGACGCTCTATACTAGGACAGGTCTGCCTCCAGCTCAGTTAATTTGACTCTGAGTGGAGTTACGGGTCCATTTGTAGTACACACTCTCTCCAGTTAACCCATTTCGACCAAGACCAGATTTTTACAAATGTCTTCTAAATCATGACAGTTTCCTGAAAAACCCCATGTTTCTATGTCAGTCGTGATCAAACATTTTCATGTCAGGGACCCACCAAAAATATATGTAATTGGCCACCGACCCCCCATCTGAATATATGTTGTTCCAGGGAGTCAGGACCCACCAGAAGCAAAGTTATGAGTTTAAAACGTTCGCTCTGAAAGAATATATATATATTCAAAGATTTAGGCCACATTTTCACGATTTTTCGAAAATAGCAGACCTACAAGCTCTTAGCGCGCCACTCGGTGGCGTGCTATGAGCTTGTAGATCTGCTATTTTACAACATCTAAAGCATAACATAATGCTTAAAACACCAAAAAGAGGTTCCCGCCCCAAAATGGGTTAATCAACACAGCGACGCGGCCCACTCCGGAGCACAGCTGCAAGGCTCCAGCCACGGCCAGGTTGCCAGGTTGGCCAGGCTGCCCACTGTTCACTGGACTGCGTTATGTCCAGGGAGGAGGCTGTGTGTGCCATGGCCGGACCGGAGCTCCTCCACAGACCAGGGGCGTCTGTCTGTGGTTGAACTGCACCAGTCAACACAGGCCAGGGGAGGCACTGCACTGCAAGCAGGCAGGCAGGGCAAGGCAGTCAGGCTCCACTATGCCTTACACAGAGCACCCTGGAGTTGAGTAATGGCAGGGTAACCTAATCCAAGGGTTGTGGGAGTTTGTGAGAGCAACCCTGACGCCTAAATCATAGCCTGTGGGATGCGTGAAGGATTCAGCCCAGGGAGACACTTGCACGCAAAACGTGCTCGACGTCAGGGAGAAGTAACACAGACTGATGGGAGAGGCATCAGCACACAAAGGTGGGGTTGGGTAGGAGGGAGGTGTGTGTGTGTGTGTGTGTGTGTGTGTGTGTGTGTGTGTGTGTGTTCACATTTAACCCCCTTCTAAAAATGTCTTCTACATCCTGACAGTTTTCTGAAAAAGCTATGTTTCTATGTCAGTCGTTCTTCAATTTTTCAAAAATAGCACACCTACGAGCTCGTAGCGCTATGAGCTTGTAGATCTGCTATTTTGCAACAGCTAAAGCATAACATAATGCTAACACCAAAAGTGGTTTCCCACCCAGAATGGTTTAAAGGGCCAAATGACAGAGGGTGAAAGTGAGTGTCTCTCTGCCGTCTCTCTCTCTCTCTCATTGCATGCACGTGCCGCACCCACTGCTGTGGTGGGCGTCGCCGCAGAGGAATGACAAGGCGTGGGCGTGGCCGGGTTCAGATTCACAACATCAGCTCATCTCCGGCTGGCAGCGGCAGAAACAAGCACATGGATGGCAAGCTCCATTTTTCCAAATATTTAGAGATATAACCCGAGGTCATTGGCTTAATCACTTAACCAATTCTGACCCGAGATCAGATTAAAAAAATGTCTGTTTGAAAATGACAATTTTCTGAAAAAGCTATGTTTCTATGTCAGTCATATATATATATATATATATATATATATATATATATATATATATATATATATATATATATATATATATATATATATATATATATATATATATATATGTGTGTGTGTGGAGCATGTCACGAACACGAGGCATGATGGACTGACGACCATATATGGTGGCGAGACGTGTCACGAGGCCTGACAGCCATATATGGTGGCGTGACGGAGTCACAGGTTTTGCAGGTTTTCATAGTAACAAAACAAATTAAAACGAGTGATCGAGAGAGAGAAAAACTGATCACATAGTACATACATACACGGTACACGCAAGCACACACACGCACACACACACGTCACACACACATAACAGCATCCACGCCAAGCTTTGTGGACACGGTTACCATCCCGATCACCACACTACTTCTCCATAACAGAACTCTACTTCCTTCCCGTATGAGCTATATTGGGCACCGTTACCAAGGCAGCCCCGACTGGACTTTTGAGAATAAAAATTTTGAATAGGAGAGATGTGTATAATTACAGCTGTGTTATGCAGTTTACTAAGCCTGTTACTAGGGCTGGGGGGTGATATGGACAAAATCAAATATCACAATGTTTTTTGACCAAATGCCTCGACATCGTCGAGACTAATACTTTGGGCCATGTCTCTTGGTGCTTTCACAAAATAGTTACACAATGATATTTAAAGGACCACTTCACCACTTTTCAACATCTCTTCATATAATTGGTCCTCACTAATGTTTATGATAAAACACCACCATTTTTTCCTACTCAGTCTGTGTCTCATAGGAGGGCTTTGGGCAGTTTTTTAAAACAAGATTAGTTTTAAAATATATTTAGATTGTTATTATCGTGAGAACGATGGCTTCAACTTTTGCATTGCAACTTTTCAGGAAAAGAAAACCTCTTCTATTAGCTTGGATTCACCATTGATGATGTCACTGGTGGACGGGTTTCTGAACTGCCCACAGCCTTTCTATGAGACACAGACTGAGTAGGAAAGAATGGTGGAATTGTATCATGAACATTAGTTAGGACCAATTATAGGAAGAGAAGTTGAAAAGTGGTCATTTAATTTAAAGCTACTATAGTATAATAACTAAGTGGGTAAAGGCAAATGATAGAACAGCTAGAGTATGTTCATAGGTTCTGTATTTGGCCCGGTGCGCCGTCCGGAGAAAGAGAAAAACATGGGACAAGAATAAGACAAAGAAGACTACACTACTAATACAACAAGAACTCAGCCACAACTCAGTCAACAACAGTTGTGTATCTGCTCACTGCATCTGTTCTCATCAACACATTAAAGACCAAAAGGATGTTACTAATACTACACAGTGACACATTTGTACCCATTTGCTAGAAATTAAATATCGCCAAGAACTATAATAATAATGTCTGTACCAGTCTATTATAATAATACCTTAGCTTCCACAGGACTACAGATTCCCCTAAAAGTTAGTCATTAGACGCTGTATGTAATTTGCATCACTTTTTTCTTGGAAACAAGATGTCTAGCCAGACCAACAATTTAGCAGGGAAATGTTCAGCGCCGCAGCGACTATTACACAACCACATCCCTATTCCATCCACAATATGGTCTGCATTCATTATTCAGACTTCAGATGCACTTTCCTTGTTCTTCTCCTTTTTTCTACTCTCTTCTGCAGCACTAAATATCTACCCATTCTACTGCAAGTCGTCTGGAACTAAGGCTTACTTTTTTCTAGAAATTACAATGTCAAGTCAAAAGTGTCAATCTTGACAATGTTCATCAACTGAGTAAAAGTAAATAAATAACAAAACTGTATACACTATATATATTTAACACATTTTGGACGGGAACCTCTTTTGGTAATAGCAGATCTACAAGCTCATAGCTTGTATAGGTCTGCTATTTTTGAAAAATCGAAGAACGACTGACATAGAAACATAGCTTTTTCAGAAAGCTGTCAGGATGTAGAAGACATTTATAGAATCTGATCTCAGTTCAAAATGGGTTAAAGTAACAACATAGTCAGTATATGGTCCAATTCCTAATAAGATTGCCATTATGCCATCCCAAGACAAAAATGAGCACTATGCCACCTCATGCATCACTGAAGTGAGCCCAGATATACTGGAGTGGTGAATTGCATTCTGATCTTGTTGTGTAATAATGCTCGCATGGCCTATATTAGGTCTAAGTAGGCTACACCTTGGAGCAATGTTTCACTTAGAGAATTTAATTGGTATCCTACATATAGTGCATATCATAATCATTATGCTCTGTCGCATCGTCTCCACCATGCAAAGTAACCAGTTCATGCAAAAACCACACAGTTAACGATAACATTATAAACTCCTGTAAGAATGTGAACTAGAGCTTGTCTGACCCCCATGTCTTCTTTCTTTGCAATTATCAATAGCTTAGGCTAGTGTTTCCCGAACATAGGACCAGTTTTTAATATGGATGGCAAGTACAGTCAGTAACTAGAAAGCAGTTCCCTGCAGAAACTGCGTGGGCTCGCCAAAAGACGCAATGTAAATAATGTACAGTAGAAAATGTATTAAAGCTGAAGGAAAAGTAAAAAAAAAAGAATGTATAAAAATTCGTAAAAAGAAGAAGCATAAATAACTGCATAAAGCGGAATAAAGTATGTGGAAGTAGTGTGATGCCCAAAAAGTGGCAGAATAAAGTAAGTAAAGTATTACTGTCTACTAAAGATTTGTAATGTATGAATAATGCTTTACAATGTATTCTTGATTAATTAAGAAAAGGTAAAAAAGAAAGATAAAAAAGAGTCAATCCAATGGAGTATACATATAAAAGCATTCATGAGATTAACAGAAATTGTATTGAATAGCATACTTTTACATGTAAAAAGAAGGTTCAAATAGCATATAGGCCTATCTTTAAAAGCATAAACACAATGATTATCGATAATGGTCTAAGATTTCTTTAAATGTAAAAAAATAAATAATATTAAGTTCTTTATTAAAAGTTTTTTCTTTTTAAGTTAAAAAAAAAGTTAGTTTTTAATGTTTCTTTAAGGTTTTTTTTTTTTTTTTTTTTTTTAGTAATGTTTTCATTTATTTTAAATTTGTTTAATTTGTTAATTTGTTAATTTGTAATTTTTCCAATTTTCTTTATTTTTTTCAATTTTTTCACTTCATTCTTTTCAATTTCTTTCAAATTCTTTCAAATTTTTTCAAATTTTTTCAAATTTTTTCAATTTTCATATGTATTTTACATTTTTTCAATTTTTTCAAATTTGTATTTATTTTTATTTATTTTTTTTAAATCAATTTTTTTCAATTTATATATATATATTTTTTTTTTATTATTATTAAAAAAAAATTGTGTGCGACTGTGCGTGCGTGCGTGCGTTTGCGAGAGCTGTGTAAAGGCCAGCCAATAGGAAGACAGGGTGTGTGCGTGCGTGCGTGCTTGCGTGCGTCTAGCCTAATTGCACAAACAGCAGACCTACAAGCTCACAAGGTATCGCAGAGCAACTCATTGAGATCTTGTAACTTTAATGTCAGCCCTGTAATTAAGCCCTCATATGTCTCAGCTGTGGAAGAGTAAAAGAGAAGCACAATGCAAGCACTATGACTGGGAGATTTCAATGGTCCTGAATGGGGGAAAACTATGCCTGAACAAATTGCTCTATCGCAAAAAGTAAAAGTCGAATGCAAATATTTTTTTCGCTGTGAGTGGCCTGAGATATTGAGGTACACCATGTGCGATTGTGGTGTTGGTACGATCGAAAATGTGGTTATAAGATAAGAATTGTCATCGCGATAATTTCCTCGTAAGAATTATACAATGGAGGTCAATGAGCAGCTTGACTGTATTTGTGTCACTTAAAAGGCCGTAGTTCACATTCTGTATGTCTCTGTGCTTTGGTGGTCACATTGTGTGAAAGAGGACATGTGTGGCTACAAAATGACCAAAGAACATGCGTGTAAAATGAATATTTTGGCCGGGGACGACAATTTGTTTGGTAAATTCTCAAGGAAAGAATTTCAGTTTCCACACTCTACTCAAAGAGGCCCCGCACTCTAAGTTGGCACTAATTAGGCGAAACGGCCTGCGATTGAACTGCGATTTCGGAAAAACCGTTTAACGTATTCGAATACGGTTTGAACCACGAAAGAGTCCAGAGTCGTGTGAGCTTTCTAAAGTTTAAATCACGTTTCTACGACAAAGTATGCCAGAGTAATGAGGATGCAAAAGTGAGGTTGATTTAGAGATAAAATCCCATTCATTGTCTATGGGAGGAAGTTAAAAAAGTTAAAAAGTTAAAAAGTATAAAAAGTATAAAACTTTGTAAAAATACAAATACAAGCATAAATACGTAACTGCAAAGAGCTGAACAGTTTGAAGTTTGAACTAAATTTCTAGCATAAAGTATGTGGAACTAGTTAGAAACCGAAGTTTGAAATCTGTGGATAACAATAGTGTGCTCGCTGAGGCGAGCCCACAACTAGTATAGTGATTAATTCTGCATACATACTGTGTTTTTCCTCAGTCCCAGCCAAATTTCCTCTTCTGGGTCTCGAGCTGAAAACGTCTAGGGAGGACCCCCTGGTTTAGCCCATTTTGGGCGGGAACCCCTTTTGGTATTGAAAAATAGCAGAGGCGCGCTACGAGCTTGTAGGTCTGCTATTTTTGAAAAATCGAAGAACGACTGACATAGAAACATACTGTAGCTTTTTCAGAAAACTGTCAAGATGTAGAAGACATTTTTAGAATCTGATCTCAGGTAAAAAGGGGTTAGGCTATCATTTCCCAAAGCAAAATGCAAAAGAATATGGGATTGGGACTGTCACCGGAGTAGAGCAACGTGTGCGGCGTCTATACATATAAGAATGTGTGGCGTGTGTGACGGGGGATATGATCTTGACAGGGCGATACGATCTTGGGCCATGATTGAGCGGAAATGTTAAGCAAGCATCCAAGCTTCCTCTGCCCCCTTCCGCCCTCCTCGATACAGCCACATGTGAAACCACATCGGAGTTGCTTTCTGGCCAATGTAAACTCCCCGCGAGTCTTACAAATGGCATGTGTTTACATTAAATGCATGGTTTACGTCTCCGAGTTCTTCTTATTAAGCTTCCAATGTTAAATACACTCGTGAAACCAAACGCTAAGGTTAATAATCAATGCACGTGATGTTTCCATGAGATTGATCAAAAGTAACCGACACATTTTCACAAGTGTGTGCACCACAGAGCTCTCGTGCTCCATCAGAGACAAATCTAATCTTCTAAAGTGGAGTCAAGATATTGACTCTCTGGGTCTAATGATGTGTTCACACTAGTGGCAAAAGATCGGGCGTATCAAAGATATTTTCAATGGAAGCTAGACAACATGAATCATGAGATTTTAACTCTGTAGTACTAGTGTTCAGGGTTAAATTAAAACTGAGATTTTACTGTGTGTACAGGAGTGAAACCATTCGTCAAAATGGGTATTCATTCAATTGACATCATTTTTTTGTGAACAATAATGAGGTTTGTGTAGTATTATGTAAACATTTCTAACGTGCTAATACAACTTGCCTTTACATTATAAGTTATATTGGTCACTGCTGTTTTGCAGAAAGCTTGTATTTTCATATTTGTATCTTTTTGTTCCCCATAACTTAATGCTTCATCAACACAACAGTGTGTCACACAAAAGTATTCAAAAATAGCCAATGTTCATGTTCCCAAGGCGTCGAATTACAACGGATTAATGAGAGCGTGTAGATATTCTAATTTCGAAAGATTGTTACATAAATAGTTAACAAGAGCTTGTGACTAAATAACTACATTTGATCCACTGGAACACAGATCTTCTTTTTATATTTCTGAAAAATAACTATTTTTAACTCACGGCGACTATATGCAAGTAAGTCAGAAAGAATGCAACACTAGCCAGCATCTGTTTGCTATTGAGCAAAAATGAATTATACTGACAAATCTACTTACCTTGATCAAATTAGTCTTAATTAAAATATTCATGACAAATGAAACTAAAACTCATATAACCAGCTTTCAATTAAACTTTCATAAAACAAGCATGTTTCATAAAAATAAATAGTCCTTCACGTCAGCATTTTTAGTACAGTGGAAAATCTTTATGATATACCTTCCAGATATGCTGCGAGCCTACACAATGGCCAGTTGGAATTAAACTAACAGGCAAAAAGTTCAGAGGAACAGCGCTTTGAGACTGCAAGCAAAATACTCACTGGAAGCTGAACTCTGGCTGAGAAATATTGATTAAGTGCCATTTCAGCTGCATCAACAGCCCTAGAACTCAGCAACTTAATAGACCTCCACACAAACCGTTTAACCCATTTCGACCAAGACCGATTCTACAAATGTCTTCTAAATCCTGACAGTTTTCTGAAAAACCCCAAGTTTCTATGCCAGGGACCCCCCTAGGAGCAACGATTTGAGTTAAAAACTTTCGCTCTGAAAGAATATATTCAAAGATTTGCACCACATTTTCACGACTTTTCAAAAAATAGCAGACCTACAAGCTCGTAGTGCGACACTCGGTGGCGCGCTATGAGCTTGTAGATCTGCTATTTTTCAATAGCTAAAGTACAACAGAATGCTTAAAACACCAAAAGGGGTTCCCGCCCAAAATGGGTTAAGCCAACACTCTGCAGCATCACCACCAACCATCATAGAACATTATAGTACATGGTACATTATACAGTAGCTTTTCCTCAAACTCTTTACATGTCACAACTTTTGTCCAATTATTAGTCAAACTAATGTATTCCTTTCTTTTTGCCCTTTAGTACTTCTCAAAAGTGACAAAAACTGGGCTGCTCCAGATCAGCAACAGCAATAAATTAAATGCTGGGGTCTGGGAAGGGGAAACCAAGCACACTCCGCAACCACAGAAAGACTTTCTCAGATTCTCCAAGATGGCTCAGGCTACAGGGGAATTTTCTTCCTCACTTTCCGACTGCACCTATCTGAACTTTAGACAATCACATTTATCCATTGCCAAGCCCTTACACAATAAGTTATGATTACATTGGCCAAGTGCATTTGTGCATAAAAGGAATTCAGTTTGGCGAGTTGAGCACAAGGACACATTAACATACAACGAAAGAATTTTAGAAAGCAGAAGGGAAGCATTTAAAAAAAAATAGAGGTGACAGCTCTGTACAGGCTGTAACGCTGTTAGACATGGCTCTCATGTATAATATTAAAGGCTGGAAAATGTTCCCCCTGGCTAAGTTCATTTCATATTTATCACATTGATCAGTCCAGTAGGAGCACTGATCAAAAGGCACTTTACAAATTATAATTTGACCATCCTTTTATTTTAATCTCCAAAGAAATGAAAAACACCTACAATCTATGTCAGAAAAAAATAATTTTGCTGATAAAATAATTCTAGGGAAAAAAAAACAGACATTTACTTGTGACCCTTAAAAACAGGTTGACGACGCAAAAAGGGTCACGACTCACGACCCAATGTTTGGGAAACACTGTTCAATTACTTTCTCATCATGGGTGAAGGACACTGTTGTGATTGGTCAGAGCACTAATCTTTAAAAGCCAAGGAACAGAACTGATCTCACACACCTTTCAACTATTGGTCAATATTGAAAAAATTACTCATATACTGGTGCATACTGTCCTCTTCTGCAGATTCACAAAAGTAGTACTGCTCTCAATTGGTGAATGAAAATCAGTATCACAACAAATAGGGCTGCAGTACAAAACAATCAAAATTGCAGTAGTTCATAGTTCTTCTGAGGTAGCCTGGTTAATAAACCAGACTAATATCGCACGGATCCGCGGGATATTAGTCTGGGGAGGCTCAGCTTGGATTTCATTTCCAGGGAAACATTTTCTCTTTGACGCAATTGGTCAGAGCTACTGTCAGTCAAAGGTCTCAAGCATTGAACGTCACTGTACCAAACCCCGCCCATATTGCATACCGTGTCCCTATTGGGCGCACACATTTTCGTGTGTAGAAAATGGGCGTACAATTGAGCCTCTCCAGACCGAAATCCGCCGGTAGGCAATTTTTTTTTGCCAACGGCTGATTCGGTCTGGTTTATTAACCAGGCTACTTCTGAGGTGGCATGTCACTGTCCAATCAGATTAAAGGGACACTTCACCCTTTTTGCTAAAGAAATATATGTTAATGACATTTAGGAGCTTTAGAACACTTTCCTGGGGGTCTTTATGCGTGTAATATATGTGGTTTTAGATATTTTAGATTGTATCAGTGAGCCCAGTGTCTCTGATGTCATGGACACTGGGATCACTTACTTCCTGGACTACATGTGTACTCAGTAAGACAGACCTCCCCTATCCACAAGGAGGAGCAGTGCACCAAAGTATTTTGGGAATTGTAGTCCAGGAAGGAAGTGAGCCCAGTGTCCATGACATCAGAGACACTGGGCTCACTGCTACAATCTAAAATATCTAAAACCACATATTACACACATAAATGATTGATCCTGGACTGCACCAACACAGAGTAAATAAGGTGGTTGAATGGAGTGATAACAACGCTCTCATCATTAACACAAAGAAGACAGAAGAGATTGTTTTTGGTACACCACCAGAGATACACAGATCCCCCATTACTATTCATGGTGAACCGATCAACCAGGTATGTTCGTACAAATACCTAGGAGTAGTAATAGACCATCTTTTGTCATGGAAAGATCAGATTGATTCAGTGTGTAATAAAACAAAGCAAAGAATCTACTTCCTTCGCTGTCTAAGATCCTTCGGTGCTAGTAGACGGATTCTTCTTTTGTTTTTCACTTCTGTTATTATGAGTGTTCTTCAGTACTGTAGTACCACCTGGCATGGATGTTTGTCTGCAGCCCTAAAGTCACAACTGCTGCAACAACTGAACATTTGTTCAAAGATTGTTGGACAACAACTTCAGAAACTTTATACATCCAAATATGATAACAGCATCCTAAGGTTAGCAAGGAATATCACCTCTAATACTAAGCATGTGTTGTATGGAGAATATAGGTTGCTACCTTCAGGAAGGTGATATGGTGTACCAGCATACAATAAGGTCAGACTAAAGAGGTCCTTTAATGTCTACCAGTCGACCTTGAGGCTTAATCAGGAGATGTAGTAGCCACAGGATAATCTAAGCGGTGGATATTGCTCATGTCTTTATGTATGTAAATTGTCTTGTTATTTGTGTTTTGTATATGTGTTTCTGCATACTTGGCTGCTGTGTCGCAAGACAAATTTCAGTGTGAACTGACAATAAAGTACTATATCATATCATACTATATCATATCAAAGACCCCCGGGAAAGTGTTCTAAAGCTTCTAAACGTCATTAACATATATTTTTTTGCAAAAAGGGTGAAGTGTCCCTTTAAGGCAAAGCACACAAATGTGTTGGGAAGAGTTCCAAATCGCTGGCCAATCGGAGGGGAGAATAGAGAGTTATTGCACGATTTTAAAGGTTTTTAAATGATTTAAGTGCTGGAGTGCAATAAAAATAGTCTGCTTGGCTATAGGCAAGCACACTAATAATTGTATATGAGAGAGAGAGAGACAGAGGGGGAGAGAATAGTAGATCCATAATATAGCGAGAGAGAGTGTCACACTCAGGCGGCAGTGAGATGAATGCGCCGGTGAAACTTTGTTAGTCCTATTTTATCCCCTTTATTCTGATTATTATGTATTACCTTTATGGTGAGAAGCCTACTTGTTGTATTTCACACAACAGTATAGGCTACTCAAGTAGGCTTAATAAGTTTGAACTGAAAGAGCTTGATGCAGATCTAATATGTAGGGCTTGTAGGCCATCACAATCACAATGGCGCCGGTAGGCGTGACAGCCCACCGTGACGTCAGCCTTGCAAGGCCTATTTCCGAAAAATGTATTACCAAATTAAAAACTTTGAATGAATGAACAACAATAGTCTATAAAGTATTTGTAATTAGACCACAAGGATAAACACTGACTAGCATTTTCCTGATTCTCTACCGACCCTATACCAGCACAGTCTGAACAGCATCTCCATGACAACAGTGACATCATGAGCAGGGATGTGAAGTGAAGCGTTAAAGCACAAGTACATATTTAGTACGAGAGGTAGGAGAAAGTGGTCTCGCCATGCTCATGATCATTGAACCAATAGTGCCATCTGATTTGGTGAAAGCTCACATACTGTGTAAGTGTGTAGCAATCAAGGAGGCATTGTATCCGAGAATAAAAGGCTCAGCCATAGTAAGTTAAACATTCAGAAATTGCACTACTTTTACAGTAAGAATAAAGCCTTTGCGTTATTAAAGCACAATGTTAGAAAGATATGGCTCACAGTAAAGCCTCATATAAGTAAGCATTCTAAAGCTAAATCATATCACATCCATGAGAATACTGCTGATATCTACATTGTGGTCATGTACATAAACTGACCGTAGAAATGACTGACTATACAATGTATCAAATAAGACAAATGTTAGATGACCAGTGTTTCCATGTCTGCTTATTACAAGTGACTTTGGGCTTGTTTTTCTGCAAAATATTGAAAATAGCAGAAGTGCAAGCTCACAATGCGTCACGTTGTGGTTCGAGTGGTAACTGATTTTGGGCTTTTTTCTTCTATCGACGTATAGCTAGCTATACTACCACAGATCATGTCCAAAACAAATTAAAATGCCATCTATTTTTAGAACAAAGTGAAAAAAGTGAACGAAAGTGCTCAATGCATGAACTGTTTGTACTTTTTGCACGTAAAATTAAAGCATCAAATGTAACAATAGTAAAATACTAAATACAATACTAACTATACTTTTAGTCTTGTACAGAATTAAAGTCACTTCACGGCGGGGAATCCTAGTGTGATGACGTATTTCAAGCATCGCATGAATATTGAATGCATATAGCTGCAGGGGTGTTTACTTGCATGCATTGATTCATAGCGCGATACACGCGTTGACACGCACTAATCTGCTGTTTATCACGCTTGTATGGTCCATACAACCAAAGTGCACGTAGTTCACGTTGGTTGTATGGACTATAATAGGCGCAGCGGTGTTCTTTTTGCGCTGAGTGGCGGTGCTCATACAGTAAATACAGGCCGAGGAGCCTACAGACAGTGATTAACACAGAGTGACAACACTGCAAAAGAGACCCGTTTTGTCTTGTATTCTCAGTACGGACGAATGCAGCATAACGACGGACTGTGTGCGGTTCTCACCTGGTCGCCCGGTAGCTTGGAGAGCTCGTCTTTAGGTCGCACACAGGCTCATTTCTTTGCAAATATCGTGCTAATCGGTCGATCTTCATAACTGTTTCTCTCCAGCCATGTTTTTGAGCCGGTACCACCAACTTGCGGCCGCGGGGGAGACACACGAGCCTACTTTTCACGGATCGCCATTGTCCTGGGATGCCAGGATGCATGCGGGAGAACGTATTGACAAACAAAACAATCCGACCAGGTTTTCACTTTATATTATAAATTGTTGTTTCGAATTTACTGTCAAATAAACATTTCCAAGTGACCACCTTTCCATGAACCCCCGTTCTAGCCAAAGTGGTACGGCTCGTGACGTAGCAGTTCATCTCCGCAAATGTAGCCAATGAGCGTGTGAGAAATGTAACTTTGTCATAACAGGGATAAATATCTTCTGTCACACTGTCACAGTCATCCACATTACATGATAGTACATACAATGTAAAAAGTATTACATATGAATGGATTGATATAACAGTTCCAGTGTGGTAGAAAAAAGTTATTAACATATAGACCAGGATTTTCAGCATGCCTGGCAGTGGAAGACACTTGACAGTTTTTTTGTTAGGGGGACTATATATATATATATATTTTTTTTTTTACTCTTTATTTTGGTTTACACCAGAGTAAACTAGTAAATGAGTAATGACACTCCCGTTGACTCTCATTGTAACAATGGAATGCGGAAGTGCTCATTCTATCTCAATGGGATAGTTCCAGCCATAAGAGCAATGTTTGGAACTA
Organism: Protomyctophum parallelum; assembly: GCF_964188405.1. NCBI lineage: Eukaryota > Metazoa > Chordata > Actinopteri > Myctophiformes > Myctophidae > Protomyctophum > Protomyctophum parallelum. The sequence continues at coordinate 17,116,818 of NC_139712.1, read as the reverse complement.
TCGCCCATAGGCACCCATACAGTGAAGTACTTTTAGTGCTGCTCAAATAACTTAATTTTAAAGGACATAACATAAAATTCAACTTTTTCAATTTATTTTGTGTTTTTGGGGCTCCCATATGTGTTTTCTATCCCCACAAATAACCAATTTTGAACAATCAGGCTTTCATATCATATAGGTGTTTTAATGGAAATTGCTCTCAGGAACAGCTCAACTGATTTTGGCCTCATCGTGATGTCATCAATGTCACCCTACTTTGTATAATTCCTCCTCTTCTTCAGTCTTTAGTTCCAAATTTGTATTTCCACTTTGTTTACAATGTCCACCATTGTTGATTTTCCAAGCTGGCATGGAATGGAAACGAGCCTGGTTTTATCTAGCGTCAGTATTATAATGACTCAAATATTAAATAATGTGCATATCAGCACCCCCACCATCTCAGGACATTGTGGTACTGCAGCCAAAACTGCTTTCAAAGTCCAGAAAGAAATGACAAGGCCTGGTTATATCAGAGTGGTGATTGAGGCTCAAACCATTAGAAATAACTTTGAGGGACATAGACAATATGATATTAAATATTAAAAGCATTTTTAAAATGCATGTTATTTGCGCTTTAAGGAGCGGTTGAGAATCGAGTTTCAGTATGACTTCCATGTATTACGTACGCACACATGCGTGCACAAACACCACACACACACACACACACTCTTGTAAACGTCTTAACCATACCTACCTTTTACACCGGGGTCTTGGTGCAGTGAAGCATGGTGTTAGTTTTGCAATTTCAGTCACCTGAGGCAACATGTCCTGTTTTATATACCACTGTCAGATATAGGCCACAGTCTATACAGGCCCTGGCAGGTGGCCTTGCTCCCTGCAGTCGTGTGTGTGTGTGTGTGTGTGTGTGTGTGTGTGTGTGTGTGTGTGTGTGTGTGTGTGTGTGTGTGTGTGTGTGTGTGTGTGTGTGTGTGTGTGTGTGTGTGTGTGTGTGTGTGTGTGTGTGTGTGTGTGTGTGTGTGTGTGTGTGTGTGTGAGAGAGAGAGAGAGAGAGAGAGAGAGAGAGATGGAAAGTGAAGGAGAAAAGAAAGAGTCACAGAAAGAAACAGACTTCATTCACTTAGGGAATTTTCTCTCATTAGGTTAATTCTCTCAGTGAGAAACAGCAACACGACAGATCATTTGAAAACAAATGCAATCAGGAACTTGGCTACAGGTGTTACTGACAACTGCTCTGCCGAAAGCTTCACGCTGATATGACTTCACACAAGAAATATCAATATTTCTCATCTCTAAAAACAGGATATGAAAGAGAGACGACTGTTTCTGTGCACGCCTTGATGAAACACTCAGTGAAACACTCAGTGATAAATATTTCTTGTTTATGACTGAAACACCTGATGAAAGTCATACTCCAATGCCTTTTCAGAACCCGAGGGTATATAATCGATCATTTCTGGCTCATGACCGATTCATCTCACGAAATGCTCAGGTAGCACTCTATAAATAATCTATTGTGGATTAGCATGTACAGTATATAGCCTACATGACTGACTGTATAGATACAGTATACAGTCCCACTGAGGCAATGCAACAAAGAAATTGTCACAGGCCTAATGGTGTATTTTATTTTATGGTATTTTATTTTATGTTGTATATTATGTAATCTGCCATGTAAGGATCTGGAGTGTATTAGTCAGTTTGGTATTCACTTGATCATTGTTTGCAAACCGTCATGTCGGTTTATTGTAATTGTTTATGTAAACCGTAAAAAGTGTCCTGGCTGTAAATCCATATGGGCTGAGCTTCTTCAGAAGCATGACACTTAAATAAAGAGTCTGGGTGGGTCCAAATCCTTTATTTTTTATTTTTTTCCCCACTATGAAAAAGGTAGTTGTGGCATTTCTACTTCAAATCAATACAAGGATCTTCAGCTCAGGGCTAAATAGAATTAAGAATTGCTTCAAGCTAATGACAGTATTGATCGGTGCTCTGCTCACTAAACCATCTCAACTGGTGGCAGGTAAATTCTCATCTGTGAATGTATACACAGAGGGAGACTGCATGGAGCAGATTGGACTCTCAGAGCAATCCTCATAGCATCTCGCTTGCAATGGAACTTCAAAATCCCTTGCTTTCTTTGTTAGTGAAGATATGTTTACTGCAATACAAGTTATGACTTATATGGCATTATTATATGACATAATGGCTTATGGTTGGAAACTGGAAAATACGCTCTCTCTGTGTCGCTTTTAGTCTCAAGATAATGTGAATGTCAGACATTGCTGCTGTGCAGCCCACCCACTCTTATAAAACCGGCAATCAGGTGCTCACAGAAAGGTTATGGACCAATTTATTCTCTCCTATGGTACAGTATATGTACCTGCATTTCTGCTGAGCCGAATCTTCTCAGTCAGCTCAGGAATGACATGTCATGAGTTACAGGTCAGTATGAATAAGAGCTGGACCTGGCCTTGCCACCCTGGACAAAGTTAGTATAAATCAGGCTTACTACACTATCTGAACAATAAAAGTAGGAGAACACATCCAAATATTGTTTAAAGCAAGTGCTGGACCAAGAGAAGACAAGAAAGAAGGTCCATATACAACACTATAGCTCCCTAAGTGCAATTATGATTCGCACTTGAAGTGCTTGGAAGTGTCAATAAATAACCCTACAAATACAACATAAGAGGAAGAAACCAAAGGAAATGTGGTCTTTCAGTGTATTATCTCTCAATTCGTCTAATCTCTCTAAATGTCAAAACAATTTCAAAGATAGCGATTGTCACTTCTAGTGTGAAGATTTCCTATTATGAATTCGCTCCATAAATATAATAAATTTACTTTGCTCATTATAGGAGACAGTGAGGTGTCTTGATGATTGGAGATGACGTGCTTTGATCTTAAATATTCATATCTTTGTTAGCTTCATTATGTATGTGTCCACTGTCAAGTTGAACACTCCTGCTTCTGTGAGGCATGTTCCAAGCGTACCTTTTTGCCATTGGCGTTGAATACATTACCTCCCTATTACAGGCATGGACTACATTCATATGCAACCATATGGAAATATGGAATGAATAGAATGTACACCTCATTGGATACACTGCATAACCATGAACCTCTCTTCGGCATCGTTTCCCTAACTTAACGTGAAGGACTCTTTTGATTGTTTTTAAAGGTTAATTCTTTGTTTGTGCTTTTATTATCAGAAAGCACAGAAAGAGAGTTGTTTAATTCACTCTGACAATGCAAAGGGCACCTTTAGGTCAATTTTATATGCAATCCTTGAGGGGACCGTGTCTATACACCGCCCGAGTTTAACAACAAGGCAAGCTAGGTTTTGCTGTGAAGGAGGGGGTTGGAGAAAGGAGCTGACATGCAATTCGGGTCAAGAGGTGGATTTGTTTTGAACGTTGCCAAATGCGGTCGGTCGTATTAAACGGTTGTCACTTTTGCCTCATTTTGTGGGGCCTAAGTTAAGATTGTATAGCCTTTGTACAAATAGACTCTGCACAGTGAGTTCATCTGTGGTTTTACATTTAATTGTAAGCCCTTTTATTGAGACATTGAGATATTACGAGTTGTTATTATGAGCCATGAACAGATGGTCGGTATGTCAAGGTGTAATTTGCCTGGCATTATGAAAGTCACAGCCCTCTGTGTGTGGCCTTGTAGTAATGATGGTATCCAGCACATTAAGTACAGGATATTTCCAAAAGGGGCTGTGTTGCACAACTGATCCAGAAGCAAGAGGAGAAGGGAAAAGATGGGGGGTTGGAGGGAGGGAGAGAGAGAAACAGAGAGAGACATCTGGAACCTGAAGGGACAAACAAATGAGATGTAGCCTTTCATTTCTTACTGGATTATCTGGAGGATGTGTTTGGTGTGTGCATGCAACCGTGTGTGTGTGTGTGTGTGTGTGTGTGTGTGTGTGTGTGTGTGTGTGTGTGTGTGTGTGTGTGTGTGTGTGCATGCAACCGCGCGTGCGTGTGTGTGTGTGTGTGTCAGACATTTCTTACACGCCTAATCTCCCTCTGGCTTTGTTGTTCTCTGGATTCTTTCTCCTGTACGAGAAAGTCTCTGAGCCAAGACACCCTCACCCTCTCCAGAGTTGTAAAACCCCCAAAAATGAAACACTTGGCTATCTCATTGGAGTTCCATCCAGATGTGTATGTAACACTGGGCTTTGACGAGGGACAGTCTGCATGTGTTTGCTGGAGCTCGGGACCTTTGGCGTTCTGCTAGGCTTCACACCTCAGATCTGAGTTGAAACACTCAGGAGGTCAGCTAGCACAGTTTTACAGTTAGACCTACGGAACACATGTGGAGAAACATGCACATCCACAACATGCATGCATAATGTGAACACCTATGTGAATACACAGACACATGCCTGATAGGTTAACCAGTTTAACCCTATATACTTTATTGACTGGAGTTCCACAGGATACATAAACATTGCAGAATTACAAGTTCACAATGTGTCACAGTACAGTGCTCTGTGAGCTTGTAGATGTATTTTCGTCGATTCACCTATACTAGTCTAGTCAATAAAGATCGTTGCATAGGACTTCGATCATTATGTATATGCCTCTCCTTGATGAGGAGTGACAGAGGGATCAGAACTTGCATTCACATTTTATGTTATTCACCCCTTGAAACAACATTCTCATTTATTTCAACCCCAGTGTATATTGCATGGGTTTAAATCTCTATAATAAAGTCAAATTCAAATGTATTAAAAAAATAAAAAGAATAATGATAATCATAATAATCATAATAATATAAGGGTCAACATGGGAAAAAACATGGTTCCAATGTGGATATCAGACTTCATGTTACCGGCCGGTGACATTATGACTCCAACTTTGGGAAAGGTTTCAGCCTGATCTGAGCCCCACTGACTGAAATGGGAAAAACATGCATACTGTACTTCTGTGGCCTACTGGCAGTGCATGTGTACAAGACATTGGCCAGATTTGCAGCTGATCGGTCCAGCAGTGTAAAAACAATAGAGACATGCAGACAGACCTATCTATAGAGTTTAGAATAGGGTTTGTGTGTCTGTAAGGGTTCATACAAATGAAATCTTGGGCCACCCCTTACCCCTTATCCCTAAACTTATTTGCCATTTCTTACTGTTTTAAAACATTTCAAAATTGTTCAACTAGCCAATCTACATCGACACGTTGTTAGCTTGTAGATCGGGCTATTTGTACTATTTTAAAATGTTTTAAAATAGTAAAAAATAAGTTTAGGGATGAGGTGTAAGGGGTGGCAAGGGGTGGCAAGATATAGGGCTCTGTGTTAAATGAACACTATGGATTTTACAGCTCAGTAAAGTGGCCTTGTGGGTAGTGTAGTCCGGCCTGAGCTTGGGATGTCGGGGTTCAATTCCCCGGGCCGAGTCGTACCAAAGGACAATCCCTGGTCCAATCCCTCCCTGCTGGCACTCAGCATCAAGAGATGGATTGGGGGTAAGTCCCTGCAACAGACTAGCGTCATGTCCATGGGGTGTAGGGCCACGTTGTACGTCAAGCTGAATCACGCTACAGAAACAGCACTATGAGCCCTATAGGGCCACATGGCTCGGCAAGGCTTATGGATTTTACAGTGTAGATTGGGGTCCCAGAGATAACCCATTGTGTATACTCTGAGTTAGGGCGACCAGTGTTCTATAGCTCGCCCTCTGAGAAGCAAAATAATAATAAAAAGAAACGTCCACATGGGGTTACTTAATGTATCCACTGCAGAGCATGTTTCCCCTTCCTGACCCCCTCGTTCTGAACACTTAAGGAGGACTATCTCCCCGCATGTTTATTTCCAAAGCCTAACAGAGTGTTATGTTATTATTGCAGTCATTTCCTGTGCTGGAATTTAATTTCGGAGCTCCCGTTCCCCTCCTAAAGCTGAGCAACAGCCCATCACCCTTTCAGCACCTCTCCCGCTGGGTCTTGCAAAGGTGCGGGTGGTCAAGGTTGGACCCTGAAGTGAGCTGCGTTGGACTCTTGAGCTGTGAAATTGCATTAAATCCGCCATGGCGGCGAGGCCCATGGCGATTCTGCCCTTAATGAAAACTGTTTGACAGGGCGGGCTGCTCGGAGCAGCAGATACAAGCTGTTTGACAACAACGGCTTAACCACTCGAGCTCTATTTTATACTTCATTGTACGACGGTGTCACACATGTGGAAAATAGCAGATCAAGCTAGTTGTGAGCATTGTGAGCATTACATGTAGATCTGCTATTTTCGCTATGTGTCACATGGCCGGCACGTTGAAAGAGGCTGATTAAAGGGAGGCCAAATTGATTGGCTGCATGGCTTCTACGATGTATACAATATGAAGACATGTTTCACTTACTGCATCCAAAGGAAAAGGTTCTGTGTTTGTGTGCGTGTGGGCGTATGGGAGCAGCAGGTTCTCATTCTGTATTAAGATTCACACTCATAGCAAACACACAGGCAGACAAGCACATAGTTAATTTGTAGTTGTTGCCAAAGTAAAGAATGGGGATTATAGGGTGCGAGCAGCGTAGGCCTATACCTTCTCAGTGATTGCATGGTTTCCGTCAAATAAAGGCAGTTTTATGCTAATAGTCATAGACTGTTCCAGGTCAGGATGACTGTAATATTAGATCTGTTAGTCACCATGTTAGTCATGTTTGATCCAACCCAATTTAACCAGTTAAACTCTATTTTATACTTTCATATTATGAGAAAAATAGCCAACATGCTCGCAAGCATTTAAAATAAAGTGTGCACATTTAGAAAATCTCACTTGTATGAAGGGAGGGGCGCCCACTGTGGTTGCCACATGACTTCACGAGTGGAGTCCTGAATATAGACAAACATTAAAAGTCCATAGACTTTGTTGCCATATGACGTCACGAGTGGGGTCCTGTTTAAAGACAAACATAAAAAGTCCATAGACTTAGCTGCCACATGACTTGACGTCATTCACTTATGAATGCCAGACGTTGGAGTGGCTATAGCCATTTTTAGTCAATCTTTTAAAACGTCTTCTTCACTTATTGCTCCTTTTCATGGAGCATAGGCCGTTGACTACAGTCTGCCAGAGAGTCCTCTATCCTGGGTTTTCTTTTCCAGCTGTTTCCTTGTCAGTCCACCACCTTGATGCCAGTCTCCAGGTCACTGCTTGATGCCAGTCTCCAGGTCACTGCTTGATGCCAGTCTCCAGGTCCCTGCGCCAGGCGTACTTTGGCCCTCCACGCTTTCTTGTGCCTTGCAGGTTCCATCTCAGGGCTTGTCTCGTGACGCTGGCATTGGGCTTCCGGAGAGCATGTGGCCGATCAATCCCCACCGTCTTCTCTTAATCGCCTCTTCCACTGGTGGTATAGACCTGCGCTCTCTGCCAGAGATCGTTATTGCAAATGATGTCTGCAAGTGCAGTAGCCAAGCAGATGCTCAGGATCCTCATCAGACCACTGTTGATGAATGTTTGTACCTTCATCGTTGTGGACTAGGGGCCCCAAGTTGAAATTGGTTACACTTGATGGGATTGTGGAAGAGAACAAGAGAGTGTTATCCATCACTGAACAGGATACACAAAAGGATTGATTTTCCTGGGAACGAGTGGCATCATATTCCACCAATTCTAACCGGACAAGCTGTGGGCACTACTGCCAGGTATTGAACCTCGGTCTCTGCCGTGGTGGGCAAATGTTTTATCTCTATGCCACACAGAATGCATGCACCCCTAAAAGTATAGGTTATATTTTACCAAATATGAAATTGTGTGACCAAGTTGACTCAAGTTTTTCTGGGGAAAAACCTTTCAGAATGATAGACCAACAGTTCCTGCCCACCACCGCGGATACCGCTGGGTTAAAACTTTCCACAGTGCATCCGACTTGGCCAGGCACTTTAAGGCGCACACACATGAACGACACTCTTCTCGTCTTCTCCTGTGCCCTCTGTGTGTCGCGCGGCTCGCAATTCATTCTCAATGAGAGTCACGTGGTTTGGACGAGACAAGCTTGCTCCATGACTGTCTTAATTCTGGCCCTCCTCCCCCCCATGGAGCAAGCAGGGAGGAAGCTTGTCTCGTCAAAACCATGTGACTCCCATTGTAAATGAATTGTGAGCTGCTCTGCCCCCCCCCCGCCCTCCCCCAGAGACACAGAGAAGACAGCTGTCTTTTATTATGTGACTGAGGCCCAACGAACACGGTGGAAAGCCTGTTGTGGTTTGATTGATTGATTGAAATATGTATTAACAGTCTGCAGAATTACAGTACATTTCAAGGACAAACTCAATACAAAGACTGTTAACTGTGAGTGGACGACGACGACAACTAAGCATTACACTTGTTTAAGCATTTTACCTTGTTCAATTCATCAAAACATTTAGAGATGTACAAATTAAGGTTGCTCTCTGCTGCTGCACTACAGTGACCCCTGCAGTGCCCGTTCATCATGGGATTGTATGACAAAGTGGGGCATTAACTAAAGATGTGAAGAGTTGTACTATGGAAGGTTTTTTACTATAATAATCCAACCTGCATCACCTGACCCCCCTCTTCTCACCACAGTACAGTAGGGCTACATCTCCATTCACAGTACAGGTATTATTTCATCGCAGAGCAATTTCGAATGCAGGGCGAGGGATGCCTCCAAAAATAACACCTTGATATACTGAGCCTGACGTCTTTGCAAAACGCATGGCGGCCCGTTCCCCACAGTCATGACAAATGAGCAGTAAAATGCAACCGGCTGTCCAACAAACACAGTATAAATTCAACCCCGGGGTTTCCAGGGGATGGCTTGTCTCCTTTTGACAATCACAAAACGGTGGGAAGGACCGGGGGCAAGGTTCTGGGTTACGGTTACACGCCACTGGGCCTATATGAATCTCTGAGTAGCCTGTGTGTGCGTGTGCGTGTGCGTGTGCGTGTGTGTGTGTGTGTGTGTGTGTGTGTGTGTGTGTGTGTGTGTGTGTGCATACGTGCGAGTGTGAGGATATAAGTTCATGTATGTCTACATTTAAACACAGGCTAGCCAAGATAAGTATGTGTCTTGGACTGCTGGTGAGGCAGGCGGCATTACGATCACCTTCAGGTCAGCACAGTCTTCACAGGCCTCTGGAAGAGCCTCCCGGTGGAATCATGGGAGAGACAGAGGAGCCTCTGTTTGTTTATTTTGGGGTGAGTGTCATGGGGAGGTGCTGCTGTGGCCTATCATCCTCCTGTCTCCCCATGGGACCTGCTATCTAATCTTGTACAGATTTTGTCCTAGCATGAATTTGAAGAGAGAGAGAGAGAGAGACAGAGAAAAAGGGGGCGATATAGAGAGAGACAGTATGAAGTAAAAAATGGGGGGGAAGGTATTTCAAACAAATCACTCATAAGCCACATATTCAAAATGTTTTCAAAAGGATTTTTGTACATATCACGTCACGTTGTGTACATCAGCTACTGTATTCTTGAAAATCTTGAAAATCTTTGCCTATGATGACATTCCCAATAAGGGACGCACGCCACTATAAGTCATTAAAACTAACCAAAATTGTGCAAATAAAATTAAGTCACTTCTGAAGATACTTCCATATCAATTAGTCAGTGTTTTGGGACCTGACCTCTTCAAGCACCCTCATGTTTGGGAGATGTTTGGGGTGTGGCTCACTCCAGTTTATCAGCTACTTCCTGTGTAAAAAAAAGAAAAAGAAAGAAAGAAAGGCCATTGAGGAAGAAGGAAGTGGGTTGAAAGTTCTCCTGCCTGGTGGAGAAAAACTGAGATTGACATCTAGCCCTAAAAACACTGCATTGTTGAGCATATAGGGGTCTTATATTGCATATTCAGCAAACTGTTCAATATACTCATGAACATTTGTGAGGAATTTTCGAATTTCCCCAGGGGTGACTTTGACCTCAGCAGACCGATGCAAAAACAACACAATAATTTGTTATTCGTTGTACATACACACTCGTTAAGAGCAACGCTAATAAAATGCCACTTTTCCTGGCATAACTTTTAGTGCACTCTGTGGCGGTGCATTTTGTTGTCTTAGGCTGGGGGAAAATCATGCTTTCTTCTCTTTGCAATATAATTTACAACGTAGGCCCCACCTGATCACTTTGACGCGCGCGTGTGCATGCGTGCGTGTGTGTGTGTGTGAGCATGAGCATGCGCACGCTAGCTCAATAACAGCCTTGACTGCAGCTGAGCGCTGTGCTGAGGGCCATGGTGGTGATAGTGTTGTGTGGGGGTTGGTGGTCTGTGGAAGGAAGGGAGGACCTCACATTTAGCTGCTGTCTCTTGGGAAAGATTAAGCCAGTTTAGTCTTTAGTCTGTCTCCCTCTATCACTGCCACTGCCCCCTCTCCTCTCCTCTCCTCTCCTCTCCTCTCCTCTCCTCTCCTCGGAAATGGGCAGGGTGTACCTTTTCTGTCACATTAGTTTTGTACTTTCTGTTCCTCAATTTTATTCTCATTTCCCCTGTTGCTTCACTCGCATTATCTTCCCTTTTGTCCAACCTACCTGCTTTTGCTCAATTCGCTGTAGATCCAGCATTCTCTCAAATTGTTTCTACACCATTTCTCTGCCGTCTCCATCTTTTCCTCTCTATCTCCCCCCCACGCAGCCACCCCCCCCCCCCACACACACACACCCAGAAACTCACAGCTGAGTCTCTCTTTTCAGCATAGAGTCCAGATGGCGTGGTGTTCGTGGGGGCCATGGATGCGTGGAGCACGACTAGCCCCCACTTTGAATGCGTGCAACCCCATACCAGGCCCCATACCATGCAGGCCCCCTCCACAGGCCACGTAGACCCCAAGGAAGGCAAGACAGGCTATATAGGCAGGCAGGGCAGGCTAGCTGGCCTGGCCCGGCCCCGCTGAGCTTATCCCTTAGTCCTGCACCGCGGAGCTCACCGCCGCTCACATTAATCTCCTAAACGATCCCAGCCCTAAGAGGATCAATACTCATTTTCAGGGAGCAGCAGGATCCCTTAATGTAGTGGAGGATGGCTTCTTATACCCCCACCCCCCTCCCCTTAGCATCACCACGCTCCTCAACTTCAGCCTCCCCGTAGGAAACGCAAGAGTCAGCCCTCCATTTAATTTCCAGGCCAGTTTTTTTTGCTTTAGTTAAGTCAAGACAATGTCTTTGTTTTATTGCTGATGTCTTTATTACACCATGTATATCCTCTCCTGTTAGGGGTATTAGAATTTTCACTGTCCTTATTAGCAGAAGTATCCATTATAGTGTGAGCTGGCCATTCGTATGAAATTAAATCAATGTCTTAATTAATTGACCTCTCTGAACACTCTCTACCTCGTACAGCACAACTATAGCTGATTTTGACTAAGGCCAGCATACGAATTTGCCCTTGTGCAAAACAGCACAGAGTTTGGCCAGAGAAAATAAATCGCACCGTTTTACTCCAGTTCCTCTGAAACACATCAAAAACGCTTTTGGGCCCCTCAAACCATGGTAGTGGTCGTATTGTTATTCTTTGTTTTCCACAGACGTTGAAAAATGACTTCATGCTAATACCGGCGTGATCCAAGGAAAATGGGAGATTGGACTTTCCATTGGATAACAAGCGTCCCATTTTCCAGGCTTGGCGCGTGTGTGAGCACGAGGAACGCTGCTACGACCACAGCTATAGCAGAAGGCCTCATCATTGATCTTTGCTGATGCTGCAGAGCATTTTTTTTTTGGGTCCTCTTTCATCACGGTAGTGGGATTGGACGGGGGTCAAGATGTCCTCTCTGATTTCAGCCCCAGCCAGTCCCACCCACTCAGACTGTGGCCGGTCGGTGCGACAGGCCACCTGGAGCAGGTTGAAAGGTATTGGCCGTGCTAACGCTATTACCCATCATCGGGGCAGTTAGCTCTGAGCCCGCGGAGCACTCTATCGCTACTGAATTATTCAGTCTGCCCTCCCTCCCTCCCTCCCTCCGCGGTACACAGTCTGCGCCTTGTGTACCTGGATGAAGTGGTGTCTCCGCAGCTTGTCTCTGTGTGTAAAGGAAAAGACAAAGAGATATCGTCATATCAAGGATATAAAGGAGGATAACACATGGTCAAGGTGGATGTTTATGAGCCAATGCACACTCCAACCCCAAACTAACTCGGACTTATAGGTTGCGCTTCTTATCCACATGTGGTTTGACAATAAGGTGACAGCGGGTCACCGGTGCCCACTTGTCGTAGGTCTTTTGTCACACCTAATCACAGCAAAAGGGCATGCCTCCCGAGCAAAGAGCATGTTTACAATGCAGGACACCCAACACGGTGTCACAGGGTTCCAGCTCACACAATAGACAGACCGATGACAACTTCTTACATACCACAGGTCGCAGGCACTAGAAACCTTAGAGTCATATGCTTCCAGAATAGCCACAGCCTCGCAGCAACTCAGCTACTCCTGTGACCTATAATTGCCTGTCATGGGACCCAGAAGCATCATTTCATTCTGCACTGAGATTATAAACTTCATCTTTCCGAGCAGGCAAGCACTACATATTTCCAAAAGTATTCACCTCAAAGCATGTGATCCCGACTTTTTCCATGTATCTAGACTGGAGGCTAGTGTGTGCGCGCGTGTGTGTGTGCGTGCGTGCGTGTGGAGGGTCAGGTCTGATTGGATACAGTAAGAAGCTACTGATTGTGTTGACATGTCTGTATGGTCTCCCCAGAAGCAGTGTGCTCTGCACAGGAGAACAGCAGAGCCTTTCTTTACATGGAGGATTGAATCAGCAATGACTGTCTCATGACCCTCACTCATAATGCACACCCACACGCACAACTGCACGCACGTGCCACACACACGCGTGCACACACCACGCACGCACATGCACACAAATGTGCACACACACAAACGCACACACACACGCATGCACGCTCACGCACACACACACACACACACATGCACACACACACATGCACGCTCACACACACACACACACACACACACGCATGCACGCTCACACACGCACGCACACACACACACACACACACACACACGCTCACACACGCACACACACAGAGAAACTCTACTATGCCTTATATACCTTTATACCGGTATGTCACAAACTTTTGGTTCAGATTGCTTCTTCATGCACCACTTTCACTGTGTTAACATGTAGCCTGCCTGCCTGCCTGCGTGTTTGTGCGCGTGCGCGCGCGTACACGTGCGAGTGCTGCTGTCACCGCATTGTCTGCCCCTGTGATATGACAGCGCAAAAGTAGCATAAGCCCCGCCCATTTTACCTCTAGCCTATTTAATTCTGGTTTTAATGTGTGGGGAGAAAAGACAAGAAAAATAAACATTTCTCGTGACAAAATGGAAAATATTCACTTGGACCTCATTGATCTCTGGGTAATACTAATACCTGAAATGGAGCCGCACGGGAGTGCTGAGGGGGATGTATATTTTCATATTGACGTGGGGGGTGGGGGGCGGGGGATCATGCTGGATGTGAAATGGTCCTGGGGCTTTGGCATGGTGGGGAGGTGTGGAAGGTGATGTCGTAAAGCTGTGTGTCGTAAACCAGGTGCGGGGAGGTGAAGGGGGAGGTGCGGGGAGGTGCGGGGTGAGAGAGAGAGAGAGAGAGAGAGAGCGAGAGAGCGAGAGAGCGAGGAGGTGACTCTCCAAAGCAGCGTTTAGACCAGACACAGCGAAAGGATCATGGCGGATGCCCCCAGGTGTAAGCGCAGAAAGCAGGCGAATCCGAGGAGGAATAGCGGTAAGTGGAAAAACAACTTGTTTTTGCGCACAGGGAACGGCCGAGGAGCGTTTCTAAACTGGATATAATTTCCCCGAAAACTTTGGCAGCTCCCAAGTGGTCTTTTTGGTGTGCCGGAGTGTGGCAAAGTATCCTGTGAGCGCAGTATTATAAGCCCCTATGTGGTGTGGACCGTTATACCTGGACCGCGTCTCTCTCTCCGCCTAGCGGTCCGCTGCGCACCGAGCGAGGACCGTTATGCGCACCTAGCCCCGTTATGTGAGCGGACCAGCTTTTGTGTGCACTTTATCTCCCCTCTATTTAATTCATTTCATCACTTTTCCAGTTGTTTTGAGAATAAGCGAAATGGGATTTACACGTTCTTTCGTGTTTTATGCTGTGAAACTGATCGGACCTTTGATCGAAATTTCGCGTGATCAAAAGAAACGTCCCTTATACCTGATTGTTACAATGCGGACCTCGAGAGGTGTTTGTTGTTGTTGTGACAGTTTGTGTTGAAGATTCTGATACGTTTCATTTGTTCAGTGGATGTGAATGAATGCGTCTCTTCTGGGAACAAGACAAATACAACTGTTGTGTGTGTGTGTGTGTGTGTGTGTGTGTGTGTGTGTGTGTGTGTGTGTGTGTTGGACGCTCGTAGCAGGTAGCGATAGACACTGTTGCTGACGATTGGAGAGAAAAGAAAAAGAGTATCGGATTCAACCGATTTCCCTTTAATAAAATCATGTTCATCATGTCAGAGAATTGAACATAGTTTAGCATATAGAAAACATGATAAACGCGCCGTTCGTTTACTCTCGTTTTGTTTTCAATTGGTCGTATATAACTTCTCAATATATGTAATCCTTTGTAGATGATTCGTTGTGCATATTATTGCCTATTTGAACCGACCCAGGACAGTTTCGCATCGCGGAGGAGATCGCGAAAGCCTTTTAAGACAGATCATGTATGGTGTAATGCGTGGAATGGAACGTATAACGGGACGAGCACACAGCCTATATAAGGACAGCGCTCTGGGAATCCTCATTTTATTTTCTTACACAAGGAAGGGACGAGGAGAGGACGTACGAATACGATGCGAACATTAAAGGAATCATTATTTAGCCTTTATATAGGCTTAGATTTTTGTTTCCATTGTTCATGCAGTCTATTTTCTTCTATTTCTTATTCCGTTTTATTTTTTTTTCTTTTAGTTTTAGTTTTTATTCGGGTCTGAAAAGTGTGTTAGAATAGTCATATGCATCATATCTCCCGTGTTGACTGTTGCTTCTCGGGTTTTGGTTTCAGTTTATGACAAATATTAAGTCCGTTTTTGGCATATAGACGGTGGGTTTCTCGTGGTCTTAAACCTTATATGTTTATGAAAACGTTTTGTGTAGTCTACAATGTTTACCTTTTTGAATGATACGTTTTATGATGTTTTTACTTCCTTCCTTTTTTTCATTCATTTTTTTTGTAGCGTTCCTGTCACTCAGATTAGTGTTGTGCCACCCAGTGTATATAGCTTACATGAACTGAGAACATATTTACCTGATGTGAATCACGGGGGTTTTAATAACCCAAATCTAAACCTTTCTAAAACAATATTCTCATTAAAATAATGGATCTGTGGTTGAAAATAAGGGTTATTTATGTATAGGCTAATCTGCAATTACTGCAGGTAGAAAAGGTAGGCTATAGGCTAATCCAAAGCCTCTATATGGTTTATGGTGTGACTGCATGTGTGTGTGTGTGTGTGTGTGTGTGTGTGTGTGTGTGTGTGTGTGTGTGTGTGTGTGTGTGTGTGTGTGTGTGTGTGTGTGTGACACCGTGTGTGTGTGTGTGTGTGTGTGTGTGACTATGTGTGTGTGTGTGTGTGTGTGTGTGCGTAATTTGTAGCCTATACATGTGACGTGAGTGCTCATACATTTGTCAGTGTGAGAGGCCAATGACAGTTTGTGCTTTGCAAGGTTGCAAGGTGTGGTCCCTGAGATAAGGTGTGCATCTCTCCAGCGTGAAATTAAGTTTAGTATTGCACATTTGTAACTTGACTATAGCCTAAATAGGCCTATATTCAAGGGAGTTTGCCTTAATTCGTCACTTCCCTCAATGTTTACTATAATGTCATCTGTTGTTTGCAACTGTCACACATTAAATGAGCGCATATTGCTCCTCATTTACATCTCGTCTCATTTGCATGTGCTTCCACTGAGCAAACAAGCCCCCTTTCTTCAAAGTCCCTCACTTCCTCTACCACCTTTTGGCAACGTGACAGGTGACCTGTCTGTCATGTAAATCAACGTCTCTGCTGCCTAAAACTCTTAAGGTGTTAGCATTATGTTATGCTTTAGCTATTGAAAAAATAGCAGATCTACAAGCTCATAGCGAGCTTGTAGGTCTGCTATTTCTTTTTAATTGAAGAACGACTGACATAGAAACATAGCTTTTTCAGAAAACTGTCAGGATGTAGTAGACATTTTTAGAATCTGATCTCAGGTCAAAATGGGTTAAGGCAGTGCAGGTTCTCAAACTCTTTTTCATGTCAAGGACCCTGGAACTTATGTGTTTGGCTGAGAGGACCATCGTTTGAAAGTTTGTATTTTGGACGAATGCTTTAGCTATTGAAAAATAGCAGATCTATAAGCTCATAGCGCGCCACTCGGTGGCGTGCTATGAGCTTGTAGATCTGCTATTTTTGAAAAATCAAAGAACGACTGACATGGAAACATAGCTTTTTCAGAAAACTGTCATTTTCAAACAGACATTTTTAGAATCTGATCTCAGGTCAAAATGGGTTAAGGTTGGCGAACATTGCTCCCGTGCTTGAAGTATGAGAGTCACCCTAGTATGAGAGTCACCCTAGTATGAGTCAACCTAGTATGAGAGTCACCCTGCTGTGTCTGTCTGTCTGTCCCTGGCTAGAGGAGTGTCTGTCTGTCTGTCCCTGGCTAGAGGAGTGTCTGTCTGTCTGTCCCTGGCTAGAGCAGAGCGGTGAAGTCAAGGTGAGCTCCCGCCACAGCTGTAAAACAGGGAGGTGTTAACAGCCCGGCAGGACGACAGGTGTTTGCAATTGGTGGGATCCTTGCAGCTTCCCTTTGTCGCTTCTCCCCACAGTCAGCTCTCCCCTCTCAGGAATAGCAGCCGTTCCCCCGGAATGGTAATTTAACACGGCAATTTGGGAATAGAGGAATGCGGACCGGTATTAACATTCTTAGCAAAAATAAACAGGGGGCACCGAGACAGCTTGGTATAGATGCGTTGTCGAGAGAGAGAGAGAGGGCAGGAGTAGTTGGAGCGTTTGTCTGAAGGAACTGTCTGAATGCGTGTAGGCAGCTTGGATTAGGCCTACTATTTATTTGACATAATCACTGGAATAATTTATCTCTCGTTCTATCACACACACACACACACACACACACACACACACACACACACACACACACACACACACACACACACACACACACACACACACACACACACACACACACCTTGATGAATCAAAAAAGGCATGTGATTCAGAAGGGGATCTTTATTGGCCTGGTAAAACTATAATTAGTGCCCTGGACTCATTTTCTCCCCCTCTAAAAAAAAATATTGAATGCAACCACATGCTGTAAAAGTTGTGGGGGGAACAATGAAAAAAAATAGCTATACAGTTTGTGAGTGGGAGCGAGCAGCGTGCTTTGGGCCACAGGGGAGGTGCAGTGGATGGGTTCCTGTGGTCCCACATGCCACTTCTGTTTTAAAAGACATCTGTTTACATTTAAAAGGTCCAACCCCTGCATGCTGTGTGAGGAGGTTAGCAGAAGAGGAAATATTTCATTTAATCTGGGTGCCTAAGATCAACTTCCTCTGCTTCAATTGAAAGTGTCAAGTGAAACGTGTGTATACTCTGTCGTACGGTGGTGACGTGCGTCGGGAAATAGCCAACCCACAACAAGCTCACATCACGTCACAGATGTGACGCACTGCTGTGCTTGTGGAGCTTGCACAGATTTTGCATAAATCGGGCATTAAGAAGAAGACAATCCCAGCTCTCTCTCTCTTTTAGCCCCCACCCACCCTTTCCCCTCTACTCCCCCATAGCCCCTCCCTCAGCGCCTCCCTCTTCAGCACGTCCTTTTATTTGGGAGGTTAAGACACAGTAGCCAGGGGAGCTGCTGATTGCCCCCCTGACCTAGGCACCCATGCGTGCTCAGAGTATGACTTCACTTTTCCCCCTCCCTGTGCCATTGTCAGAACCTTCCAGCATGTCCGATTGTGTTTGTGTTTAAGTCCGTTCAATGGCAGGGGGAAAAGGAGGAGGCTGAGGAGGGGATCTACTCTTCTCCCTCCTCCTCCTCTTCGTCCATCCCTCTGACCTCTCAACTCTGGGCTGTGTGTTCCCTGTGGAGTTGAGGAGAGGAGAGGGGGATGGGAGGCAACTGTGACTGTGGTATCCAGAGAGAAGAATGTTTTCCAGCAGGTGACAGTGAAGGACCCTTCGCTCATGGCAGCCATCTTGCCCCGATGCTTGTTTTTTTGTTTTGTTTTGTTTTGTTTATTAACTCATACTAAGTTTGCGTCAGTGACAGTTGTTGGATGGTATAGTTTTGTAGGGCTTTGTTCTCACAAAAGTAGAAACTCTAGCTAGCTTTCTTTCCCCAGTAGTGTTTATTCTATGACCAAAGTTCAGTATCGTTATTTTACATCACAGGTTGAACAATCTGTTAAGTCCGCTTTATGTTAAGTGTTTACACTAGTGTGGGAAACAGGCCTGTCCTCGCCTGACCATGTCACTGAATGAAAACCATTTGATGTACGACCACACTCCCCACCTCTGTTAAGGCGGCTTAATCATTAGCCGCTCCCATGGAGGCCGAGCATTAGCTTATAAAAAGGTGCTCTCTCTAACCCCGCAAAAGAAGAAGTTTTAAACCCCAAGTCAGTCTCACTAACCCCCTTAACTGCGCTTGGATGTGCTTTATTGGGGTTTGCATGGCTGAATACTTAAATGAGCCATTGTGTGTTGGGGGGTGTGGGGGGGTTTGGTGAGAAAGCCGGAGGAGAAAGAGCCTAGTTACCTTTGCAGTTTGCCCTGCTCTACCTCATACACTTTCAGAAGAAAAGGCCCATTCAGCCGGCTCGGCATGGGGAGGGAGAGCCCTTTTCACACTCTGTTTGTGGGAAACTTCTCCTCCATACTGTGCATGCCATTTGCATATGACCCATTCTCTTTCCCGAAAGGTCCCTGCGAGGGTGGAATCCACGGAACGCTCCCAGAATTCATCAAATCTCTCCTCTCACGCAAGCCCCCCTTTTAGGTCCTCGAGGGCCCACGTCGACGCGGCTTCGTCTTGGCATTTTTGTCTCGGAAATGTTTGCCGATACCTTCTGTGTCGTGGGCCATTACCACTGGTGTTTCACTGGTGGCATTTGTTCTGGCCTGGGTGTTTTCAGAGGGCTGATGATTGTGGCACTTGTGTGCGCTTAATGTCAAGAGACGAGAGGGGCCTTCGTGTGGCGCGGCAGACAGGATTGCGCCCTCCCCTCCCCAAAGATCCCCCCATGATCAGCCATGCAGGGTCTGTCTGCATGTTGGCAGACTCGGCACAGGGCGGAGGGAGGGAGGGATAGGGGGGGCACCCCCCTCAGCCATGGGGGCTCCCCTGGCCGATGACGCGGCAACACCAGTGTCGCTGAAAAGGACAGGAATATCTTGGAGCTGTTGGGTTGGGAATCTGGGATGGGTGTAGGGGAAGGCCCTGTAGGGTAGGGTGGGTGGTGTGAAGCAGAGGGAGAGGTGTTGGAGGAGGGGCGGGGGGGGGGATTTGGGGGGGACATGTCAGTGCAGTGAACTGAACAAAAACAACACGACGGTTGCTCGGGGGAACCAAAACATGGCCCCCAAGAATAGCAGCTTGGGCGCTTCAACTCATCAGCGATGGTATGATCGTTTAGCTCGTTAACACGAGCCCCCCCCCCCCCTCGATGTCTGGTGACGTGGCTGTCTCTGCATTGACACGCCATGATAACGCTGTTGCATGGCGTGGCACGGTAAAATAGTCAGCGTTAATTACCCCGCGTGCCTATTTTGGTGCATGTCATTATATAGGCGAAAATCCTCAAGGAAAGCCTATAGGCCTGTCAACCTGTCAAGCCGACCCATCTCTCCAGCCTGAACTTCCACCCCTGATTTCCAACTGTTTATAGGATGTTTTGCATATAGTATTGTATATTCGTCTGTCGTTGTTGTTTTGATGAATTGCGTACAGAAGACCCCAATGAAAACAAGCCATATATATAGGGCTTTCTTGGGTTTAATTCCTCGTAGCAGACCTTGCATTGACCTGTACTTTCACGAGCTTCTTTAAAAAAGAAAACTGCTAATAAATGTAATTTAATATTCAATCGACCAGCTAATGCTTCATGTATAGTTGCTATGCGTTGTTAGTAGATCTGATGTTTCCATGGGTGTCAGGGTTATAGGGTTACAGAGTACTGGTTAACTCGAGAGAGATACAGTATAAAAAAGTGTTTTGTTGGCTCGTTGGGACCCGATCACTGAAACTAACACAGAGAAGCAGCGTGTGGCGTGTTGTATCTGTTCTTTAACTAACTAACTAACACAGAGAAGCAGCGTGTGGCGTGTTGTATCTGTTCTTTAACTAACTAACACAGAGAAGCAGCGTGTGGCGTGTTGTATCTGTTCTTTAACTAACTAACACAGAGAAGCAGCGTGTGGCATGTTGTATCTGTTCTTTAACTAACTAACACAGAGAAGCAGCGTGTGGCGTGTTGTATCTGTTCTTTAACTAACTAACACAGAGAAGCAGCGTGTGGCATGTTGTATCTGTTCTTTAACTAACTAACACAGAGAAGCAGCGTGTGGCGTGGCGTGTTGTATCTGTTCTTTAACACAGAGAAGCAGCGTGTTGTATCTGTTCTTTCCGGTGCAGGGAGTACAGCTCAGTTAAGTGTATCATTTGTAAGCTAACCAAGCAGAAATGCCTCCCCTGCCCTCCAATGCTGTCTTCTTCTGTCCCCCTTCCTCTTCCTCTTCCTCCTCCTCACTCCCAACACTCTGAGTCATCATGAGAGGACAGGTGTGAGTCTCTGTTAAATGACTATACGGCTCTGTCAGGGGCTTCACGGAAAATGTGTTTCTGCCCAGTAAAGGATCGAAATTAAGTCCCCCCCCCCCCCCATACTCTCCTCCCCACTCTGCAGAAGCAGGTGTGGGGGTGGGAGGTACACACTTGTGTGCGTAAGAGAGAGAGAGGGAGAGGAGAGGAGAGGAGAGATTGTCTCTAGTCTAAATTGCCATCCTTGGGGAAGTAAATACTGTGTACACTGTACCGGGGCTGTGTCTGTTGCTATGTCTTTTTAATCATGTGTTTGGTGGCAGCTCTGTCCTTCACTTTGTCATGTTGGGCCCCACCCCCCTACCACCCCACCCCCCCATCATCTCCTTACGCGTCCCTCCTCCTCCTCCTCCTCCTCTTGGCGGTCCTCATTGGAGCGGTTAATGAAAAAGACAGGGTTGACACAATAGGCAGAAGGCGGGCCCTGCCACTGGCTCTCATGCCAGCTTGTGTTTGTGGCAAAAACTCATCAGGGGGAAATCTCCTCTGCAGCTCCGCCTCTCCTCCCTCACCCCAGATCTAGTTGTCCTCTCACTGTGCGTGCGTGCGCGTGCATGAAAATAGCCGATCTACAAGTTCACAGAGCATGGCGTCGCAATGCGTTGTGCTACAGAGTATAAAATAGGGCTCGAGTGAGTGATTGGACATCTGCACTTCACTCTTCCGAGGCAGATATTCGTCAGCCGGGACCTTTAGTTTATTAGTCGTCTGTTAGTCGGATGGTCCCGTCGCCATTCAGACGTGCTTGACCTTACTAATGTCCCTCTGTGTGTCTCCTCTGCCGTCTGCAGCGATGACATCAGACGACATCATGCGAGGCCAGTGGAGTAATCCTCCGCCACCTAATGTACTTTGAACACAGAACGCAGCAGCTGGCTGTCTGCCAGTCTGTTATGATGGCCATATTGATTTTCCTCTCCGTAGCACACCAAACTGATAATGGCCCTCCAGAGAGAGAGGTGGGTTGGGGAGGGTTGGAGTAGGGGGGACGGGGGGACGGGGGGGGGCGTGTTGTCTAACAAAACGAGCGCCACCTTCCGTTATCCCCTATTTACCGTCCGGGGTTAGCCTAGCCCCGCTAGCGGCTCCGGCAGAAAGCCTTAGTCACCCTGTTTGTTAGTCGGGAGAGAAAAGGGCCGGCTGCTGTGCTGTGAATGTCAACATGGATAAACATCCACACGGGATTAATGAGAAGAGAATGGAGAGGGGGGGGGGGGGGGGGATGGAGGGAGACGCGGAGAGGCAGGCCAGCATCGCCCCATTTAACCCATGAGCGTTTTTAGTTGAATTCCCCTGTGACCCTGCGAGTGGGCCGTTATACGTAACCTGAGGAAGGGGGTATATATCCCTGGACTCTCTCACTGGGGGCTGTCACATGCGTTGCATCTATAGTACGTCTCTCAAGATGTGTTTAAGAAAAAGGCCAACAGCAGGCTCTGTGAAAGCGAGCGCTGCCAGTTTGTCAAGACCAGACAGAATCAAATCAAATCAAAGGCAAAATGAGAAAAGAGCAGTTTTATAGGTCATGTTGCGTTTCCCCCAAGACGTCATTGTTTTAGTAATGTTTCCTCCCTGTAGTTTCACCTAGTTTCCCCTAGAAGAGGCGTGACATGGCTCATGGTCCCCTAAGCCGAGCGGAGCTTTATAACTGATGAATGTGTTTATGTTGGCACCTTAAGAACGGTTTATTCTCCTGTCACTTGCTGTCACTTCCTCTCAACTCACTTGTCGCGGTTCTTTCTGGTGTGACACCTTCAGGGAGGTTGACAGTATATATAAACCCTTTTTCTTTTATACACTTGAATTCAATTCATTGACGATTTGATTTGAACCAATTTATTTGGCTTTGGGTGTTGTGGACATGACTTGTTTCACAATGTTTGGTGTGCTTCAAGGACGTTATTCTGAGCTTCGCCGCAGCAGCAGCAGGGCCTCTCTCTAGCCGACTAACCTGTATATTTAGACTCATTCTACCCGGCAACCACCTGTGATTCATGATAGATGGCTTTCTGGAGCAAAGTACATGCAGGCTCTCTGTGACTCCCCCCCTCTCTCTCTGTCTCTCTGTCTCTCTCTGAGAACTGTGATTTAGCCCGTGACCCTTGACCTTGTCTCGGCCCACCTGTACAGGGGCTGAACTCAGTGCTAGCTAGCTGCTGTGTTTACAGTCAAAACATTGCTCACAAAGCACGTTCGGTAAATGTGTGTGTGTACACACACACACACACACACACGCCTGCCAGCATGTGTGTGTGGTTGTAGGAGAAGGTTCCGGGGGGTGTGGGGGGGAGGGGGCGGTCGGCGCGGCGTCCAGCGTACCGTAGACCAGACGATGGTACATCTGTCCTCTTACTCACGCTGACACGGTGCTCCCCTCTCTCGTTACGCTGGCGCCACACTTTTAGCCGGGGAGTCAATGAAGCGTGGCCTTTAATTGATCATGTTCGGAGTCATACGACACTATTAATTAGCACGGCCGGGGCTTGGCGGGTGTTTGTTTGGTTTGTCCTCCTGCTGCTCCCTCCGTGGTGGTGCTCGGGCACACAGGACGCCCCCCCCCCCCCCCAGTCATTACTCCTATCATCTGTTGGCTGTGCACTCAGTTGCTCTTCTTACGACACGAAATAAACGCACACTACATCAACCTCCACCACGGACGACGGACACTCACCAGCTTTCTCTTTCTCTCCCCCCACCCCTCTCTCTCTCTCTCTCTCTCTCTCTCTCTCTCTTCCTGTTCGCTACCTTTCTCTCTGTCCTTTTCATTAACTATAATTGTATCTCTCTCTCTCTCTCTCTCTCTGCACTGTACACCCTCTCTCTCTCTCTCTCTCTCTCTCTCTCTCTCTCTCTCTAAGTCTCTAGCAGCTGCCTTGGCGCTCTCTCTCCAACGAGAGCAGGTGCTGTAGGCACGCAGGAACTCAGCTACCCCACTCATAAATAACACCTGACAAAAGTACGAGAGCAGGAGAGAGAGAGAGAGAGAGAGAGAATAAGGGAGGGAGGGAGGGAGTGTGTGTGTGTGAGGGAGTGAGGGAGGGAGGGTGAGGGAGGGAGGGAATGTGAGGGAGGGAAGGAGGGAGGGAGGGAGAAACAGACAGAGAGATTGAAAGTTTCCTCTGAATGGAGAACAGGGTGTGGCTCACGGTCAAACGCTGGACTCCTCAAGGAGGACATGTTCAGAAACGAGACAGGAATGAAGGTGGGGAGAGAGAGAGAGAGAGAGAGAGAGAGAGAGAGAGAGAGAGAGAGATTTAGGAATGTGAACTTAAACTGAGAGAAAGAATGGAGTGTGACTGTGTGAGTATCCTTCCTATTTCCTCTTGCAGTCACTCGTCTAAATGGATCTGTTTTTTTAGAAGATATAAAATGCTGGTGGTGCCGCATTATGTGGCCAAGCAGGAGCATGAATAAGAAAATCAGAGTTATTCTTCTCACCATAATTAGTATATAAATGGTTAGAACAATGTTAATTGCACTCTAAAAAGCAAATGCAGGTCTGGGCAGAAATTGTATGCACAGGCTCTTATAAATCCCTGTCAAAGGGACTAAATGGATGGAATAAATGGACTATTAAATCAACCTTGATTGAGAGCCATTACTGAACACAACATCAAATCCAGTCTCTCTCTGTCTCTCTCTCTCTCTCTCTCTCTCTCTCTCTCTCTCCCTCATTGTCATTTTGTCCACAAATGCTCGACGCACATCCTCCGTCATCAACAACCACTATCGATCAGCCTTTCCCTCCGCGGCGAAGGTTACTTTGCCATTTCTCTCTCTCTTGTCTCGCCACGAAACAAAACCAGGAAGCGTGTGAGAGATTACGGCCCAGGATGCAACCTGAAAGCCCTTTATCTCTGTGAAAACAAGGAGCTTCCTGCAGCCCTGCTCCGTCCAGCTCTCACCCCCCTTAAACCCCCCCCCCAGCCCCCTCCCCAAAGTCATCCAGCCAAC
>NC_139712.1:17082042-17087042 GCF_964188405.1 Protomyctophum parallelum | reverse complement strand
ACACACTCCTCCACCTCTGGTCTCCTACAGACACACACTCCTCCACCTCTATAGTCTCCTACAGACACACACTCCTCCACCTCTGGTCTCCTACAGACACACACTCCTCCCCCTCTAGTCTCCTACAGACACACACTCCTCCCCCTCTAGTCTCCTACAGACACACACTCCTCCACCTCTAGTCTCCTACAGACACACACTCCTCCACCTCTGGTCTCCTACAGACACACACTCCTCCACCTCTGGTCTCCTACAGACACACACTCCTCCACCTCTGGTCTCCTACAGACACACACTCCTCCACCTCTCTGGTCTCCTACAGACACACTCCTCCACCTCTGGTCTCCTACAGACACACACTCCTCCCCCTCTGGTCTCCTACAGACACACACTCCTCCACCTCTGATCTCCTACAGACACACACTCCTCCACCTCTGGTCTCCTACAGACACACACTCCTCCACCTCTGGTCTCCTACAGACACACACTCCTCCACCTCTGGTCTCCTACAGACACACACTCCTCCACCTCTGATCTCCTACAGACACACACTCCTCCACCTCTGATCTCCTACAGACACACACTCCTCCACCTCTGGTCTCCTACAGACACACACTCCTCCCCCTCTGGTCTCAGCACGTTATCAACCTCTTCAGGCCACGACGACCCCCCAAAATAATCATATCTGAACTGGGGACTCCCCCAAAATAATCATATCTGAACTGGGGACTCCCCCAAAATAATCATATCTGAACTGGGGACTCCCCCAAAATAATCATATCTGAACTGGGGACTCCCCAAACCCTGACAAGCACTTGGAATTGTAGGCGTTGAAGCATACATTTACATTTACTGTAGTTTGACTCGCTTCCACAGATAAATATTGTGAAAATAGCTGTTCTAATAGTTCTATACAAGCTCACGACTGTCTCCGCGCAAGGCAATTTCGTTCTTTGCCTCTTCCTTAGATTACTTGACAATTTGGTCAATATTTCACCAGTGGTTTTTTTTAGTATAGTTTGTTGCTAACCTTTGACGCATATAGTGATGCTTATATTCTTTTCTTTCCTTCTATTGTGTGTGCTAGTTAAAAAGGTCCTGACCTACAGGTTGAACCAACCACGGCTGTGGAGGATCAACATGACGTAACACAACATAATAGAACATGCAGAACAGAAACGTTATGAGGTGACATCGTGTATATTATACAGTATACAGTACAGTACACACACAGTCAAATCCAGAGTGCTGATTTTAACCCATTTTGGCCTGACATCAGATTCTAAGAATGTCTTCTACATCCTGACAGTTTTCTGAAAAAGCTGTGTTTCTATGTCAGTGGTTTTGATACTCTCAGGGTCAAAGCCACACTCTGTATTTCACTGTGCAGAAGGAAGAGAATGACTACAGTAACACAAAGAAAATTGATTATGATCCTGAAGACTCTCTGTATCCCTTTTGTAAACACACATGTGTAGCACTGTGCCACAGATGTCCTAGCGATAGCTGTGTGTGTGTGTGTGTGTGTGTGCATGCGTGTGTGCGTGTGTGTGTGTGTGTGTGTGTGTCCTTTGTCAGGCCCCATAATGTACACATGCACACACGTGTGAACCCCCCCACCACACACACACACACACACACACACACACACACACACACACACACACACACACACACACACACACACACACACACACACAGTTAGTCCAGCCGTTTGCGTGTGCTCGCCCTGCGGCTGTTTATCCCCAAGGGCGGCCAGCTAAAGGAGAGAAAGACCCTTAATCATGTCCCTGTCTCACACCCTCGTTATCACCCACGATTAATGAGCTCTCCATTAATGAAAGAAACAAAAACCTCTCCTCCTCCGGGAGACAGAGAGGCAGAGAGACAGCAGGAGTGCGTGTGTGTGTGTGTGTGTGTGTGTGCGTGCGGCCGTGCGTGCGTGCATACGTGCGTGTGCATGCGTGTGTGCATCTCTGTACTGTGGCGCCGGTGGCAATATATACATGCAAGCACGCACACGCACACAGACACACACGCGCACACATATTGACAAGCCATTTTCTTTTTTTGCCATCAATGTGTAATGTGTGCATATGTCCATCTGTCCCTCTGGTTTTGTCTGTCCATCTATCTACTACCACATTGCAGCCATCAGGGAGGGGGGGGCAGGGGTAGGGGGGGTAGGGGGGGTGGGGGTGGGCTGGGGTTTGATGAGACGGGAGGAGAGAGAGAGAGAGAGAGAGAGAGAGAGAGGGGTGGCAGGTGCAGCGGACACCCGGCGCAATCATCGGCGCTCGGCAACGCGGCGACAGGAAATCAAGGTTGTCCTGGCAACCCCCGGCGCCATCGATTAAGCGGGGCCGCCTCCTCCTCCGAGCGCACGCCGCCCACGTCCCGCAGGAGAACCTGCCACGCCCACGTCCCGCAGGAGAACCCGCCACGCCCCCACGTCCCGCAGGAGAACCCGCCACGGCGGGGGTTTCAGGAGGGGGGGAGGGAGGGGGGAGGAGCTTTAGGTCAAGAATAAAGGATGTAGATGCTTCTTGAAGGATGTAGAGCAGTGCTTCTTTAACCCATTCTGAACGGGCACCCATTTTGGTGTCAGCATCATGTTATGCTTTAGCTATTTAAAAATAGCTGATCTACAAGCTCATATCGCGCCACCGAGTGGCGCGATACGAGCTTGTAGGTCTGCTATTTTTGAAAAATCGAAGACACTTTTAGAATCTGATCTCAGGTCAGAATGGGTTAATAATGAAACTGTCAGGATGTAATAGACATTTTTAGAATCTGATCTCAGGTCAGAATGGGTTAAAATGTTGTATAATGTCAGAGACACCCTCCATTACCACGCGTAAACTCAGAGAGTACACAAACGGGAACCAAATGGACCCTTATACTTGGTTCCATGTTGTACTCTCTCAGAATTACAGCCTGGTGGAAGGAAGGGTCTATTTGGACACCCCACCCCCACCCCTCAAGGGACCCTGGGGGTCCCTGCCTGGACCTAACGCTGAGAACCACTGATGCAGAGAAAGAAGACCGTTATGGTCAGTGGCTTACAGACAGTGTATATATAATATACCTGCAAGCCTGAAGTCCATTAGTAGCTCTATTAAAGTCCTATACATAAAATCACTGGCTGAATAGCAGATGGACCTAATTGTCAGGTTCCATTTACAGTGGCCTAGTACTCAGGTTGTGTTTTTTCTGTTTGCTTGCTATTGTCTGTTTGTGTCTCCATATAGGGAGCATAGGGAGGTCACTATTACACCACAAAGAATAGCAAGAAAATGTTTATATCACAAAATGGGATAAAACCACCCAATCATATTATTAGCTGCTTCGGAACTAAAACAAATCTCCATGGGGTGAGTAATCGATAGGAAGAAGAAGTATTTGCATTTTGGGGTGAACTGTCGCTTTAAAGGGCCACTTCACCCCTTTTGCAACCAGATCTTATTTTAATGATGTTTGGGAGACACTTTCCTGGGGTTTTTACGTGGGCAATATGTGTTTTATGTGTCCATGGGCTCCATGATGTCATGGACACTGCATGGGCTCACTTCCTTCCTGGACTACAATTCCCATAATGCTTTGGTCCACTGCTGCTCCTTGTGGATAGGGGGAGGGGCTGTCTTACTGAGATAACATGTAGTCCAGGAAGTAAGTACTCTGCAACACGTGGTTTACATTATTTGCACTCAGGGACCACAAGCTGAAGCTTTTTTGGGGGTATTTTATCCTTTTGACAGATTCAGTGTGTGTACAAATATTCATGCGTTTTTGTCAATAGAAATGTCAGTCAATCAAATGTCACACTCGAAGGAGGGAGTCATGGGGAGACGATAAATGGGAGATGGCGCGTGTGCGTGCACATGCGTGCGTCTGTGCAATGCATGCATGCGCGCGTGTGCGTGCGCGCGTGTGTGTGCAAGCCAAAGCACGCTCCAGCGCTCTGTGTAAACTAAGCGCAGCGCACCTCATTTCTCCTGATCCGACCCATGCAGGTTTTGTGTAATTGCAGAATATTTCTCATTATGGTACACGGAGGCGATAGATACAACATGAGACACATGGACGCTATAGCACCCCTATATATTCCGGGCATGTCGTAACATCGGACAAGCTCACAACGTGCCGCATCGTACCGTGTTCAGAAACGAAATTTGGTGAGGAAAGAAACAATGTGGGGACAAAGTATAGAACCCTAGGGGACACACCCATACATGCAAGCGCGCGCGCGCACACACACACACACACACACACACACACACACACACACGCGCGCGCAGGAGGATGCATGGACAGGCACGTTGTCATCCAGATGTAAACAACCGGTCAAATAGGACACGTTTATGACCGCTAAACTCCTGCTATAGATGGGCGAGAGACACAGAGAGAGACAACATCTCTCTCCTCGTCCTCCTACCCCCCCGTGGTCAGCCCAAAGACAGAGCGAGCCTCTGTGCCGTCCCTCGTGTGGGTTTTAAAGGCTCGTTAACCCGTCAAGCTGTCTGCCGACGTGCTGTGCTAAACACATGGTGTCAAAGACCAGTCGACCAGTCGACCAGCGACTCGACTGCCTGGTGAGGTATATAACATACCGTGCCGTCGTGAGGTATAACATACCGTGCCGTCGTGAGGTATAACATAACATACCGTGCCGTCGTGAGGTATAACATAACATACCGTGCCGTCGTGAGGTATAACATACCGTGCCGTCGTGAGGTATAACATAACATACCGTGCCGTCGTGAGGTATAACATAACATACCGTGCCGTCGTGAGGTATAACATACCGTGCCGTCGTGAGGTATAACATAACATACCGTGCCGTCGTGAGGTATAACATAACATACCGTGCCGTCGTGAGGTATAACATACCGTGCCGTCGTGAGGTATAACATACCATGCCGTCGTGAGGTATAACATAACATACCGTGCCGTCGTGAGGTATAACATACCGTGCCGTCGTGAGGTATAACATAACATAC
>NC_139712.1:17064542-17077042 GCF_964188405.1 Protomyctophum parallelum | reverse complement strand
TGTCTAACCAGGGAGCAGTTTGACTTGGGATGCCAGGCCAATGAAATTAACTCCTCGATGCGATGGAGAGGCTATTCTTTCATCTGTTCATTAACTACTTTGAACCATGGCGTCCCTATTCTGGGCATGTCATAAAACAAAATGTACTCTCTCACGTGTCACGATGCAACACGTCGTTGTCATTGGCTATTTTGGGCTATTTTTAAGTGGTTAATTTACAGATATTACATTTGACCTCACCTCCTCCCCTCTCTCCCCCACCTTGTAAATTCGATCTCTCCATACCCTCGCCCCATCGTCAACTAACGGGCCCTGGGCCAGTGGCGCTAAACAGCGTTTTAACCCAGTGTCTGAGCATCGTTCCATCCTTTATTCAGTACCATTAAAAGAGAATGAGAAGTTGTCATCTGCCTGTTGTTTGCTCCTGCTTCCCGTTCCATTAGACAAAAGAAAAATGCCCAGTACTGTACTAACTGTACTGAGCATAATTGATGGCTGTGCACTTGAGGTTCCTTTGTACACTTACACTGTAAGTCGTCTCACACGTGCACGCGCACAGCACGCACGCACAGACACACACGCATGCACGCACGCGCACGCACACACACACACACACACACACACACACACACACACACACACACACACACACACACACACACACACACACACACACACACACACACAGTACACCAAACAATATCAGCCTCCCCCACACGTTTTCAACCTTGTTCGCCTCCGAGGAGACTCATGGTAAAAAGGGAACAGGGAAAAAAGTGTCAGATAAAGAGAGAGAGGATAAAGAGGAAGACAGCAGGCGATGGGAGGAGGAGAGAAGCCAGATAAAGGTGTAGAATAGACAGACGATGGGAGGATAAAGGTGTAGACGCACGTGAAACACGTGTGAGAAAAAAAAACGGTGAAAAGTGCTAAGCCAGCGACTCGGCGGCCGGGAGACAGACAGGAGCGAGCGTTTCTGCCCCGCTGGTAGAATTCGGCGCTGGTAAATTGAATCAGCATATCCTGTGGGCCCGTTGCCGTGCAGTCACACTCGCCTGTGTGTGTGTGTGTGTGTGCGTGTGCGTGTGCGTGTGCGTGTGCGTGTGCGTGCGTGCGGATCTGATTTGATACATTC
The DNA here is from genome assembly GCF_964188405.1 of Protomyctophum parallelum. Classification (NCBI taxonomy): domain Eukaryota; kingdom Metazoa; phylum Chordata; class Actinopteri; order Myctophiformes; family Myctophidae; genus Protomyctophum; species Protomyctophum parallelum. The sequence goes on along the minus strand of NC_139712.1, from coordinate 17,075,907 downwards.
GAACACTTGTGGAATGGGACATTCGGCATAATGACTACTTTCCACATTTGGTATATTATTATATACCAATTACTGAAAAAGTTATTCCGGACTTTAACTTGTATCAGAGTATTTATAGTACATGATGTGATACTTTTAATGTTAATACCGTTTCCCCCACTTCCCCTCACTGCACACAGCATACACACACGCAGTTTGTGCACTTGTGTATGTGTCCACAAGCACTTTATTACCAGCATGGGTGGGGGGGGGGGGGTGCAGTAGTAATCCAGCCAGTTAATTTCAGAGGAACCATTAAAAGGGTGAGGAGGAGGTCAGGTTTTGCCTTTAAAATCCCCACACGGCTGCTAGAGATCTGAGCTGAACGCTGCTATACATTCTGACGACCCGAGGACAATTCTACAAATGTCTTCTAAATCCTGACAGTTTTCTGAAAAACCCTATGTTTCTATGTCATTTTCATGTCAAGGACCCCCAAAAATTGTCCGCCGACCCCCATCTGAAAATATGTTGTTCCAGGGAGGGTAGGGTGGGTATAGGTTGGCAGCCTGCCCTGTTAAAAAACATAAACCCCGTTACTTTATACGGTAACTATAGTGAAAATAGCTGCTCTACAAGCTCACACAACGTGCGCACTGTTAGATATTATCAAATTCTGCCTATTTTCTCCGTAATTTCATCCATGTAATGTTTGCCTAATTTGACTTCGACATGCTAGGGTTGCAAATAAAATGAATTAAAGGAACTTCCCAATCTCATGTAAGGGAGCAGTCAGTCACACTACATCCGCAGCACACTACACACTACACACTACACACTACACACTACACACTACAGCAGCACACATATATCCATGTTGGCTTGTGGTGAACATTTTGGTCAAAATTCAATTTTTTGCCATGGACGTACAAATGAGTGGACAATGATATTACCAGAGACACATACAGAGATAGCCCTGAGTGACCATAACAGGTCTGTAACTTTGAGAGTACATACTGTACGCAAATAATAACACATTTGAGATCTACTCCTTCTAATATGCCATGTAGTGTTGTATAGTACATGGCTACGTGTCATATTCTGAAGAAACCCTGGGCATTGGAGACTTGAGATTCAGTATATTAGGTCTTATGATCCAAAGAATAACATTATACTGGTGTGTAAAAAAGTTAAATTAAAACCCATTCTGGGAGGGAACACCCTTTTGGTGTTATGCTTTAGCTATTGAAAAATAGCAGATCTACAAGCTCATAGCTACGAGCTTGTAGATCTGCTATTTTAGAAAAAAAATCACACCCGTGTGAACTGAGTGGTGCAACTCCCCTCTCCCCCCCAGGGATAAATTAGCCATTGGGCCAGTGGGGCCGTGGCCCAGGGGCCCTTCAGGGAAATTGGACCGTAAGGTACTAGGTTTGACACCCTGAAAAGGGCTCCTGGGGCCCTTCATTGGCCATTGATTTTGTTAAAGGTTTTATGACATTCATTTTCATTTATTCTTATTTTTATTTTTATTTTTTATTTTAGGTTTTATGACCTCAATTACACCCAAAAAACCTGAACTTTGAACATTCAGTGGATTTTCTGTGGTCTGAAGTTTTCTTTGGGGTTTTTTGGGCCTTTTGAGCTACAATGAAAACAGGCAACACAGTGAAACAGTGACATCTGCTGGCAAATCCCATTGACATATGGGATTTGCAGTAAGTGATGTCACTTACTGCCGGCAAATCAGAGCACCTGTTTGAGCCAGAAAACCCCAGGTCACAGAAAATCTACTGAATGTTAAAAGTTCATATTTTTTGGGTGCAATTGAGATTAGAAAACCTAAAAAAAACAAGAACAATTCCAAAACCTTTTTTTTTATGTCACAATCCCTTTAAATTTAGGTCACAAAGATGATAAAAACACGGAAAAACACCAAGATTTTATTTTATTTTTTTTAGATTTTCTTTTTGCGGCTTACGCCTTTTATTGATTTTTGAAGGGACAGACAGTAGGCTGACAGGAAACGGGAGAGAGATGGGGGATGACATGCAGTAAAGGCCGTGTCGGGCTCGGGAGTCGAACCCGCGGCACACTGCGACTGGATTACCAGTCAGGTGCCCAGACCGTTACGCCACGGCCTGGGCCAAACACCAAGATTTTGCGCGCACGGGCGCTATGGGGGCCCTGCAAAAATTACCGGCCCAGGGGCCCTCGTGAGGGTTAATCCGTCCCTGTCCCCCCCCCCCCTCCTCTCATCTCTCCCTCCCCCCTCAGAGAGAGAGAGAGAGAGAGAGAGAGAGAGAGAGAGAGAGAGAGAGAGAGAGAGAGAATATTATTCCTGATTTTAGTGTCATCCGAGCACTGAGGGAGAGAGAAATGTTTACTGAGAGTTTAAACGTCGTGTGCATTTCCCTCCTGGTTTACCTGCACATTAACATTCTGCTAATGTTCAAGAGAGAGCAGGCCGTACCGTCCGCTCCATCTATGAGTTGGTACCGTGTATAGAAAAGCCACATCACATTAATAATAGACACCCAACAACAGCCTGTAAGGCTTGTACTATAATAATAATCTTTATAGAAAACATAACATGATAGCTGAGATCTAGTTTACCGCCAGGGTTTGCGGTATGGGTGAGTTCCGTAATGCTCGCAGCAGTCCATATAGTTTCAGGGCATATTGGATGCAGTATGAAAATGCAACGTATGAGACTCTGAACATGATTATGGCTGGTGTCCAGAATGTTAATGTTCATGTAAATTACCCCTTTAATGTATACATTCCATTTCCCCATGCATGATTATTTTTGTGGACCAAACAACTGTGCCTATGGGTACCGAAACACAGTACGTACTGTATGCTGTATGCAACACCTGTCCCCATTCACAGAGTACTTATATTAGTTCAAACTGGAAACCCCAATTCTAACTAAATAATTACTCACCTACACTGCTGCAGGTCCATAATTAATGCTCATGATGACTGATACATGATACATGATACATGATACAGGTGGATATTGCTGGATGTAGGAGTGGTTGCACCACTCAAAAAAATCAAAGAACGACTGACATAGAAACATAGCTTTTTCAGAAAACTGTCAGGATTCAGAAGACATTTTTAGAATCTGATCTCAGGTCAAAATGGGTTAAATTAAATCAAAATTTTGCCACAGACACATGTGCCCGTGTGTTGATGGCCCCTGGCAGCACATCAGTGAGAGGGATCAATGGCTGGGTTACTGTACTGACTGTAAGCCTACATGTCACTGTATGACGGAGACACTCAAACACGTGCACGTGTAGGAACGCGTCGCCATGGCAGCATCGCAGACACACATGTAAACACAAACAAGAACTGTTGAATGTGGCATTCATGACGTGAATGCACGCACGCACGCACACACGCACGCAGTGCCACGCACGCATGCACGCACGCACGCATGCACGCACGCACGCACACACGCACGCAATCTGTGGGGGACTTCTGGGGGGATAGGGGAGGCCGATCTACAAAATAACTGAAAATAGCCGATCATCTACAAGCTCAAAAGACATGGCACTCGTGGCGCGTTGTGAGGTTGTACATTGGCCATTTTATTTTTTCGATGCGTGACATCGGCCTCATAATAACCTCTGAATGCCTATAATCCTACAGCCCCTGAAATCTGAAATCTGAATCTTGTCCTATACAGTAAACTGTAAACCCTAAAGTCTACCCTATATTCTCTCGTGTGAGGACCAGGAAATTGTCCGTTTAGTTTTTGCAAATTCTACTATACATGTGGGGACAATTGACCCTGCACAAGTATAGTACGGACAGACACACACACACACACACACACACACACACACACACACACACACACACACACACACACACGCACGCGCACTATCATCACACGCTATTGTTTTCGCAGAGACCTCTCATGTTAATGAAAAGCTATTGTGCTTGGAGCTGTGTCTCTGGCACGCTGCCCCTGCGTTGCCGTGTGTGTGTGTGTGTGTGTGTGTGTGTGTGTGTGTGTCTCTGGCACGCTGCCCCCGCGTTGCCCTGTGGCCCATAGTCTCTCTGCCCTGCACGCATCCGGTCCTAAATCAACCACCCAGGGCTAGCTGCGCTATAGCCTATTCTGGGCGGGAACCCCTTTTGGTGTTATAGCATTATGTCGTGCTTGTAGCTATTGAAAAATAGCAGATCTACAAGCCACCGAGTGGCGCGCTATACGAGCTTGTAGGTCTGCTATTTTTGAAAAATCGACTGAAGAACGACATAGAAACATAGCTTTTTCAGAAAACTGTCAGGATGTAGAAGACATTTTTTTTTAATCTGATCTCAGGTCAGAATGCGCTAGAGAGAGTAGCAGGTGTGTGAGCCACACTGTCACACAGCGGCGCATACTACAGGCTGATTTGATGGTCATGGAATAATCTGCCCGGGCTTTGATCCCCACAGCCAAGGCTTATCAGTCAGGTCTGTTTGGGCAGTATATACCGGCAGCGCCGCTTCTTTTAAGAGGATGACACCGCTCCGACGCCGCTTTTTTTGTTTCGTTGTATCGGGTTTTGTTGACGCATGAATGGGTCATAGTATTTGGGTGCGAGCGTGTGTCTGTGCATGTGTGTGTGTGTGTGTGTGTGTGGGGGGGCACACAGGCATTTGATAGAAATGTGTGTTATCCAAGAGGATAACATGCCACACACACGTGCACACGCATGCACACACACACACACACACACACACACACACACACACACACTGCAGTGCACACACACACACAAAATCACAGTACAATAGAAACCGACACCGCAGGCTATATATGTCGCAATGCATTAACAAAATGGGATAACAACAGTTTAATCATCTCTTAATTCCCAATTCCATTATCCTCCTTGTACCTCCGTTAATCATCAATGATAACATGATGTAATTCTAATTTAATTCCCAGTTACTATGTTATGTTAAGTTGTTTTGTGAAGCGAGAGCTAGCCTATAATGACCCACGCACGTACTCTATCCGTGATCCGGTTTCAGTAAAGAGATAGCTGCCATTCTTTGATTTTTGTTAGGGTAATATGACCCGCACGGCACCACCAGAGCCAACGAACGGGTCTGGGTCAGCGGTGACAAAGGAATTATTTGTTTTGGCTGTAGTACAGATGTCCAGTTAGTCAGTGCTGTGGTTGATACAGTGTTAAGCACTAAACAGGAGGACGTCCGTAATGCATTATTCATGAGGGAGCCTGGTTGCTTCCTGCCCCCCCCTCCCTCTCTCTCTTAATCTGTCATTCTTTAGCAGTCCAGTACTTAAGAGGCCGGCTACTACAGTGTATTTCCTGCAGTGTATGTAGCAAGGGTTGCGTGTCCACAGAGCTACAATGTGTTGTAGCACGCTGGCTGGAATTGGAGTGGACAGGGGAGGCACAGTTAGCGCAAGCCACTTTCACTGGACAATAATGGGAGTGTGCCATGGTTGGATGGCTGACTGGGACGCACCAACTATCTCCCATATGGGGTTTATTTTTAAGTGGTGCAACCACTTCTACATCCAGCATGCAATGTCCGTGTAGCTGTGTACCTGTTTGTGATGTGTGTACCTGTGTGAGCACGAGTGGTGTGCGCATGCGTGAAATTGGAACGAGAGAAGTATGTGACATGGCTGCCACCTGCTGGACGCAAACGATACAGAGAAGAAATTGGAACGATACAGAGAAGAAATTGGAACGATACAGAGAAGAAATTGGAACGATACAAATTGGAACGATACAGAGAACCAATAGACGGGAGTTGCACCACTTGGTTCACACTGGTGTGATTTTTGAGACACACACAGCTCCATTACAGAGCTGTGTGTGTCCCTGGGTCCGTCCCTGGCTGGGTCTGTCCGAGCACGAAAATAGCTTTTGGTTGGTTTTCACAAGTGGCACTGTTGCGCAGCCTAACACACACACACACACACACACACACACACACACACACACACAGTATATGATGATGTACAGTACACAGACACAGATTTGGTCATGTTCTGCGGGGCTCTGCGCGGTAAACCTGTATCTATGGCACGTAAGGGAAGCCAAGCCATTCAATAAAGTCAGCCTTCCTGAGCTCATTAACTGGTCTTGGGACTAAAGTGAGGCAGGTATTGAGTTAACTGTATTAGCATTGTGTTATCCACTTAACCTTCACCGCATTAACCCAGCACGGAATACCGTAGAGCAGACAACATGCACACACAGGAAACATTTTCAATATATATATATATAAGAATACCGTAGAGCAGACAACATGCACACACAGGAAACATTTTGAATATATATATTATATAAGAAAATGTGAAATGCTGGAAAGTTTTCACCTATAATGACAGGGATGCCAGGTTCATGCCATGGTTATTATCTGATTTTGTTCTGCATGAAGACATTTAAAATAGATTGCTGTTTTCCCTTGTGTAAAAAGAACAAAGCTTCATATAATTGGTCATCACTCCTCACTAATGCTCTTTATAAAGATGCGCTTGTAGATCTGCTATTTTTCAATAGCTAAATTATAACATAATGTTTAAAACACCAAAAGGGGTTCCCACCCAAAATGGGTTAATGACATCATCGATGGGGATTCCAAGCTATAGCCTTTCTTTTCCAGGAAAGTTTACAATACATGCTGAAATAGAAGCTATTGTTCTTGCATCAAGTTTGAAATCTTGTTTGAAATACCACTGATGATGTCATCGGCGGCTTTTCACAGTCCACCCTCTGACACACAGAGTGTGTATAAACAGACAATGAGCAATAACCAGGATCAATGTATCTATTATAGAAAGGTTGAAAATGGGTGATTCATGTGCTCCATAACCAAACAGGCATTCTTTACCAAACAAGGTGCCATCTTGGATTGACTAAAAAGGAGCAACTCGTTTTCAAGGGAATCCTTAAGGCACAACATACAACAAGTACAGTACAGTACAGTACAGTACAGTACAGTACAGTACAGTACAGTACAGTACAGTACAGTACAGTACAGTACAGTACAGTACAGTACAGTACAGTACACAAAGGCTCTTCCCCCGTCTCAACCCACCACAAACTACTACATCAGATTACTTGTAACCTTGGAACTTAACCCATTTTGACCTGAGATCAGATTCTAAAAATGTCTTCTATACATCCTGACTTTTCAAAAATAGAAGATCTACAAGCTCATAGCGTGCCACCGAGTGGCGCGCTATGAACTTGTAGATCTGATATTTTTCAATAGCTAAAGCATAACATAATGCTAACACCAAAAGGGGTTCCCGCCCCAAAATGGGTTTTAAGTAATATACTATATACCATTGCAAGTAAGATATACAAATTACCAAAACAAAACAATCCCGAAAATAGACAATCAATGAAAATAAACAAGTATGCCAGAAAAAACAAATATAATCAGAAACAAGAACAGCTAGATGTAGATGAATGTAAGATGAACCAGCAATGCATTCTTGAAAGCTTTGAAAGAGGTAATTGATCTAAGGGGCAAGGGCAGGATGTTCCAGTCTTTGGCATGCCTTTTGTTAAAGTTTCCAATGAAAATATATGCAAGAAAAAAGAAAAGAAAAAAAAGGTGCTCACCAACAGATTTCATTGGATCTGTGTGGAACGTGAAAGGTTCTACATCGCCAACAGATTTCATTGGGAAACATTTTGTGCTACAGAAACACAATCATGTGGGATGCACATTTTATATGGTGCTATAGAGATCCTTTTCAGCGTCCATAATAAAGCCAGCTATAATAAAACACTTTTCAGTTCCACACAGACCTTTTCTGGGGTGAGTGTATACTCGTATAGACCTATAGTCAGCAGGCTGGCTCTCCCATATGTTGTTGGTCAGCAGATGCTTGTGTCTGTGAATCACAAGCTGTCTAGCAGAAGTCCTGGCCCGGCTATAGCTTCCTTCTCTAGGTAGTCAGTACTAGTCACCATACTGTCTCCTTCTCTAGGTAGTCAGTACTAGTCACCATACTGTCTGTCCTAGCTTCCTTCTCTAGGTAGTCAGTACTAGTCACCATACTGTCTGTCCTAGCTTCCTTCTCTAGGTAGTCAGTACTAGTCACCATACTGTCTGTCCTAGCTTCCTTCTCTAGGTAGTCAGTACTAGTCACCATACTGTCTGTCCTAGCTATAGCTTCCTTCTCTAGGTAGTCAGTACTAGTCACCATACTGTCTGTCCTAGCTATAGCTTCCTTCTCTAGGTAGTCAGTACTAGTCACCATACTGTCTGTCCTAGCTATAGCTTCCTTCTCTAGGTAGTCAGTACTAGTCACCAAACTCACCATACTGTCTGTCCTAGCTATAGCTTCCTTCTCTAGGTAGTCAGTACTAGTCACCAAACTCACCATACTGTCTGTCCTAGCTATAGCTTCCTTCTCTAGGTAGTCAGTACTAGTCACTAGAGCTGTCCCGATACTGTATCGGTAGCAGGAAAAAAAATTGGATCGGCCCTTATGTGTCATTATCGGGTCATATCGGTATCAGTGAATATGCCTGTCTAACCACCGATCCGACACAGGGGTAGGGGGTTGACACTATGGCAGGTAAATAAAATGATGGGGCATGTGGAGTTTGCTTTGGAGTTGCCCAAACTGCAAGTGCATCTGGATGGGGACATCCATACTAGTCACCATACTGTCTGTCCTATAGCAGGTAAAGGAACAGAAAACCTTGGCACCGTGATCTAAACTTCCTCCTATACTGCTCATATCAGGGAACTTCCTGCATGTGTCCCAAAAGGTCTCGAAAGGTGCAAACTCAGCATTGTATAATCTCACCGTGGACAGGCTGCGTTACTGTGGTTGTTTCTGGAAGCGGTGTCGCTGTCGCTGTCAAGACGGCTTTTTGTCTCTACATTTCTGTGCCGTGCCCAGAAGGAAAAAAAAATCTTTTGTGTTCGAGTTCAAAATCTAATTAACACTAAAGGACTGTATTGTGCGGTTTGTAGTCTACATCACATGACCATGTACTACATGTTCTATTGACAAATAGGCCTCGCTCAATGCCTTGATTGTCTGTGTGTCTGTCTGTCCCGCCCCCCCCCCCCCCCCCCCCCCACTGTGTTTATGTCCAGTTGGAACACTAGGGAGTCAGGAAACAGCTGTATGGTGATTACAGTTCAGAGATTCCAAATGACCTCTCTCTCTCTCTCTCTCTCTCTCTCTCATGTGACTCTCTCCCTCCATCACACACAACATAAATCGGCAGAATGTCAGAAAGACGTGGAAAAATAGGGAGAGAAAGAGAAAGAATTCCAAAATGACTGAATAGTCTAAATGCTGCAAATTGCTTTCATTCCTACTCTGGTGCCAGCCTCGCCTCCGTCCCCAGAATTAATGTGCTTTTGGATTGTCTCTCTCTCTCTGTGTGTGTGTGTGTGTGTGTGTGTGTGTGTGTGTGTGTGTGTGTGTGTGTGTGTGTGTGTGTGTGTGTGTGTGTGTGTGTGTGTGTGTGTGTGTCCGTGTGAATAAAGTGACTAATTCACACAGGCCGCTCATCAATATGGGCGAGGGTGAGCTGGGCGTGCATGGATGAGCGCAGGATGAATAATGTTAGCTGAACGTCGCTAGATAAGACCTCCCCCTGTCCCCACCTCCTCCTCTGTATGTGGTGTGCATGCGTGTGTGTGTGTGTGTGTGTGTGTGTGTGTGTGTGTGCGGTGCGCGCGCGTGTGTTTGCGTTGTGTGTGTGTGTATGTGTGTGCATTCACACCGAGGTGGATCAGAGCTAAAGCTGCCATCAATCACACGCCCAGGACCTTTCAGCAAGCCATACACTAGCATGCGCGCGCAAACACACACACACACACACACACACACACACACACACACACACGTTGGGTTTATTAAAAGCCAAAGTGTGATCACTGATATGTCGGACAACGGCCAACACAAACACGTGCACAGACGCACACAGACACACACGCACGTACGTATGTGCGCACGCAGCCACCACCACTGCGACCGTCCGGACCATGGGCAGTCATACCACTCATGCTGCCGTGGTGGTGGTATGACTAGAGAAGCACCCGTCCTTGGGACAGAGGCTGTCTTTCTTTCCCCTTCCTGTGGGCTACGGAGGACATCACCACATCAGAACAGGAAGACCAGTGTTCGGGGTCATACGTCGCCCCGGTGGAATTCCCCCGAACTGCACAACAGAACAGAGCTCCGTCACGAAACGAAACACAAAGCACAGAAAAACACAAACTAGCGCTATAACCCCCCTTATCGCCTGTAAAGATCATCTCTGACATCATGTTTTCCTCAGTTCATTTTGAGGTGAAAAGGCTGAGTCGGTCACATCGACTCAGCCTTTTCAGGATAGGAATTCCTGATGAGAAATGTAATGTACAGCTATGCTAGTGTATGCTATTTGCGCTGACAAATTATGCAAGCTAACACATACATCCTTGTCAAGTAATGTCATTTTTAATAGGCGATAACACATTCCATCCATCATGGCTTGCCAAATTTGACGGCGCTCTCATCAACATGCAAGGCTGCTTTTAGCCTCGCGTAGCGATATTAATATCACTGCGTGGATATTAGTCTCATCCCTCTCAGTATTCGATTTTTTTTTCCCCGGCAATGTCGCCCCCATATTTGCATACTGGGCCCCGGTTGGTTATAATCTGGTTCCAGACGGATCTGGTTGGCTCGTCACCACTTCGGGCCGTGAAGTCCTGCCACAATTGAGAGGGGCCAGGCTGACCTGAAATCAGATTCTAAAAATTTCTTCTACATCCTGACAGTTCTCTGAAAAAGCTGTGTTTCTATGTCAGTCGTTCTTCGATTTTTCAAAAATAGCAGACCTACAAGCTCATAGACCTACAAGACCTACACAGCTCATAGACCTACAAGCTCATAGCGCGCCACCGAGTGGCGCGCTATGAGCTTGTAGATCTGCTATTTTTCAATGGCTAAAGCATAACATAATACTAACACCAAACGGGGTTCCCGCCCCCAAAATGGTTGTGCCTGGGGGGGCAATATGCATCGCAAAGACAGGTGAAGGCTGGCTATATGCGAGGCTATAAGGCTGCTTGGCGCCAGCCAGCACTCGCTTACCTGGCGCAGCGTTTGGGAACGCCTCACGACGAGTGTCAAAGGCCTCGCTGTCAGCGTGTCGGCCATATTGTCGCGTGAACGGCGTTGTGGTTTGCATAATCTCATAGTCAGTGGCATCATGCAGCTGATACTGACGGAGCTGTTTCAGTCTCAGGTCTCCAGCTATAGCAGAACACATCTGGCTAAATCCCTGCTGAGTGACTTCACATGTGGGTGAGTGAGATCACATGGGAGGATCCACTAGGCCCCGGGCCGGGCCGGCCCGGCCCCAGCCAGGTC